>NC_043706.1:100906737-100912526 GCF_006229205.1 Suricata suricatta
CCGGCCCGCCCCGCCCCGCGGCGCTCCCAGGGGGACCGCGAAGCGCGGCTGCGGCCTCCAGCGCGCGCACGCTGGCTCCGGGTCTCCGCCCCTGGCCTGCGACCCCGGGCCGGGGTGTCACGACCCCGGGGGCCGATTCCCTCCCGGGCCGGGCCGGAGAGGCGGTAGCGGGGAGGCCTGCCTCTGCTGGAAAACTGTCGGAGCGGACTCACCACCTCCTGAGGCTGCTCCCTGCAGCTCGTTTTAAAGGCGTTTCTTGGTACCGAGTAGAAACGTGTTGCCATCAGCCTTTCACCCTTTGGGTCCACTGTTTGGCGCAAAGAGAATCAATCTAAACCCTCTCCCCCAGGCAGAACCAACAGGCCTTCAAGGGCAGGACACGCCAGATGTTTTCCAAGTCAGTGTGAGGACATTCACCACACTTGTGAATTCCCTATGAGGAGAGATTTCGAAGATGGCTCCTCACCCCACACTCTACTCCCAGACTTTTCCTCTTGTCTGAGGCAAAACAGCCTCCGTTGCTACGATTTATTTTCTCTACCTCTTCCTTTCTTCCTAAGACCACAGACTCTCCAAATGTTCTTCAAAATGAGCCGTTCTTATACCTTCCACCGTCTTCCCTCTGCGAAAAACAAGGTGGGGGGCAATCTGCTGTTCTCTGGCATCTATCTGACTGGAAACAGGGACTCAGAAAAAGGCTTGTAGGAAAGCTGTCTACTCTGTAGGCATTTACTCATTCTATTTACTCATCTTCCAGGGGCAACAGACGTCAGCCACCGGAAAGTGCTCTTCAGGACCCAGCACCAGGCCCAGCGCACCCTCCTCCTGTTACCCTTCCTCAAGTTCCTTCCACAGCCACACACTCACTGCCTTACACTTTTAGTTGGATCTCCATATCTTTCTTTTCTTCCTGACCAGACTGTCTGGTTCTTGAAGGCAAGATGTCTGTAACTCCGTGTGTCTTTCACATAACAAACAATGTTTAACAAAAAAGATACCCACCGCTGTACTGAAATATGCATTTAAAGAGGTGGGCTTTGCCTTCATACAAAGGTTGAAACCCTTGATTTCTGGCTGAAGGGTTGCACAATCATGAGCAAATAATTTCTGTCATCAGTTTTGGTCTCCTGTGGAAAAGAATTCCTACTTCTCAAGTTCATTCATACAATGACAAAACTCCCCACCCCCCTAACAAATCCCAGCTACTTCTCAGAGCTGGGGATAGAGCACTGAACAAGGTCAAGTGGAGATTAGTAGATAAACAAATAGCAGGGGGGTGGAGGTGGGAATTAGTAAGCAGGGGTGGAATGGAAGCTATTTGGAAAAGATGGCTAGGGACACCCCTCTAAATGTACCTGGCATATAATAACATTTCAAAAGATGTTCTTATTTCTTCCCATTCATGGCTTTTGTTTCACTAGTCCCACAACACAAGGACATTTTAATTTGTGAAATCTCATGTAGGGAATTGTAGGAGCCTATGATGTTCCAAAAAGTAAGGATTTTGTTTGATTCACCACTGTATCCCTAGGATGTAGCTGAAAAATTGATACTTAGTAGATACTTAATAAGAATTTGTTTAATGAATAAAAGAATGCAAATCTTCAATAATAAAAATAGTTTCTGTCTGGGTTAGTTAAGAAAAGACTAAAGTTCTTGAGGATGTGCTACACCATTAACTGAATGAATTCCTCCTTAACAAAGTACATTGTCATAGATAATATTTGATTGTTTCAGGAATATACTACTTGAAAATTCTCCCATTATTCAAGTGTGTTATTTTTCCTCTTAAGTTTTTATTTTTCTTTGTGTTTCAGAGAAGAAACATCCATAGAGCTAGAGAAAAACATCTGTGGGAAACAACAGTTCATTAACAATTCATTGAAGAATATTAAACTGGCCAAGTAAGTTTATTTCCCTGGAAAGAACTAAATGTCAAGCATGTACACATGATTTTCTATCTCAAGCTTCTCTAGAATTGCAGAGCGACAGAGCAAGAGAAAAAGAAATCCTGTCATGAGAAAAGAACAATTTGCATTCTATTTCCTATTCCCTCTGGGATTAAAATGTCACTGTTTGGCAGTGGTCATAAAATACAGCTGCATGAGATGTTTTCTTTAGTTCTTGAGTTGGACCAAATTAAAGAAAACAAAACAAAACAAAACAAAAAAACCTCAAATCAACTTCTGATGGAAGAAAAAGCTAATTGTAGCTGATTGTACTACTCCATTGTCTTTTTTTCTTTTCTCAACCAGGGCACCTTTATATATTCATTCAACAAGTATTTACTGAGTGCCTCCTTTGGGTTGGGCACTGTTCTAGGATCTGAGGTGGCAGCAGATAAGCAAATAGCAATCTTTGCCCCTAAGAGAACTTAATATTAATCCATGGCAGTTTTAGTTTACCCATTCTGTACTATATTATTTTTTCAATCCCATGATTCATTTGATTCGTATATACTATTTTCAGTTTTGTTCCTTCAAGGCTTGTTGTTGATTAGTATGGTTTATGTTTCCATTTCTTGCAGTTAGTTACCTCTTAAGATATCCTGTTAAAGCTAAGTATGTATGTTTTTTAATGCTTATTCATTTTTGAGAGAAACAGAGCATGAGTGGGTGAGGTGTAGAGAGAGAAAAGGAAACACAGAATCTGAAACAGGCTCCAGGCTCCAAGCTGTCAGTACAGAGCCCTATATGGGGCTCGAACTCACAAACCGTGAGATTATGACCTGAGCCACAGTTGGATGCTTAATCCAGTGAACCACCCAGGGCTCCCAAAATGCATTTTAAATAAGGTTATTGTATACCCGGAGTGAAAAGTGTGGGGTTTTTGTTTTTGTTTTTGTTTTTGTTTGCGAGAGAGAGTGCATGCAAGCAGAGGTGGGACAGAGGAAAAGGGTGAGAGGGAATCTTAAGCAGGCCCCGTGCCCAGCATGGAGCCCAATGTGGGGCTTGATCTCACGACTATGAGATCATGACCAGAGCTTAGTCAAGAGTCAGCCATATAAACCAACTGAGCCACCCAGGCATCCCCAGTGTAGATAAATTTTAAATTATTTAAGTATTTTTATTTATTATCGAGAAGTACTGTGTGCTCGCCATGGGGCTAAGGCAGGAGATGCCACCATTGCTGCAGAGCTGTTCCCGAGAAGCTCCCGTCTGGCTGGGGTGATAGTCCCTCCTCAGGAAATGCTTTGTTCCCAGGTGAGGAGTGGGACAAGACCTTAGATCATCTGTTTTCCAGCCCCTACTAATCTTTCTGTAGGGAAGTTTCTGAAGTGACAGTTTACCTGCAGACCCAACTCACTTTAGTTTCCAGTGCTTCAGGCAAGAGCCCAGCGACCCAGTAGGTATTGAGCATGAGTTTAATACACAAGCAGAAACTCAAAATGAAATCTGAAAAACCATTAGTGAGATCCTACATATAGATCTTGTTGTTCCTCTTAATTCCCTTTTTCATTGCTGTAGTTCAGTCTTTCATTCTCTCTCAATCATGCTGTTGGAATGAGCTCCAAAGTATTTACCCATCTGGTCAATTCTTTCTGTAATCCTTTCTCTCTCTCATCTCCAGAGATAGTTTTCTGTAAACCTTTATGGGACCAGTCTCATCCCTATTCCCTTTCTGACCCTGCACTCCACATCCCTATCCACAGACTACAAAGAGGATCCTAAAAAAGGTCATAACAAGGCAGGGAGGACTCTTTCAAGGTCTCCTACTTTGATAGTCTGCATGGTCTGACTCAAGTTCTCTGTCTTTTCCATATCCCTAGGTGTTTAAAGAATCACTAACCACAGGTTGGTAGGTCACATAGAATTATTGTGTGCTAATACTGATGCACAATAGCTATCAATTGACATCGCAGTTTAGTTCTGGCTTAGACAGCTGGGTCAGACTGTGTGTGTAACTCAGCGCACGGCTGAGTTCTGACTGGTTGAGTCGCTCGTTGTCCCACTGTCCTAAACATTACTCTGAGAAATACTTTCAGAAGAAAGCAGGTGGGATTAACTGCTCCTGCACTGCTCAAAACCTTTTCTATCTCCAATGATACATACCTTTTATTTGTTCTGGAAAGCAGATCTGAAATGCATGCATATTTATTAAGTATTGTGAATGCAGACTGCCCCAGAATAGTCATGGAAGGGGCATCTGCCATGGCCATGTCTATCACATTCTTTGGCTGAAAGGTTACTTTTGTAGTCTTCTTCAGTGCCTATTAATACTGTTTCATGTGTCAGATTGTATGCAATTGCCTAATCACTTTATAGTGGGGCAGCCGCTGGTCCCCACTAATCAATTTCAAACTTCAAAATTCCTGGTAACAATCTTGTGTGACAAAGCTAGTATTTTATGATCCCAATAACTGAATCTGATATAGACTTTTCACACTTTGAGCACAATAATGACTATGTGATTCAAATCTGCATCCTTCAATAGTTTTGTGATGACTTGCTAGTGTTTCTCTAGCTTCCTGTCCCACACCATCTTTCTCATACACGTATAGAGAGAAGTGGTCTTGCAAAAATGAATCAGACCCATTATAAATGTATACTATAACACCTTTCTTAGATAGTTACAGTTAAGTAAGGTTGTTTTTCATAATGTGAATGATGCCACCCCGAATTCCCTTACGATAATTATCTTATCCTACATGCATTTGTGCAATTCTTCATCAGCTTCTTTCAGCTGCTTATTTCCCTGTTGACTTTTAAGCTCATGTTATCTTAGAAATTAGGAACTGGTGGGCGCCTGGGTAGTTTAGCTGGTTGAGCATCTGACTCTTGATTTCAGCTCAGGTCATGATCCCAGGGTCATGGGACTGAGCCCTACATTGGGCTCCACACTCAGCATGGAACCTATTTAAGATTCTCTCTCTCTCTCTTGCTTTCTCTCTCTCTCTCTCTCTCCCCCTCTGCTGGTCGTCTCCCTCACTTGTGTGTTCTCTCTCAAAAAAAAAAAAAAAAAAAAAAAAAGAAAGAAAGAAAGGAAGGAAGAAAGAAAGAAAAGAAGAGAAAAATTGGGAACTGGTCTGTTTGAATGTTTTGTCTACTCAGGAATAAAAAAATCAACATATCAAAAGAATTTATTTTTTTCTCTTGTAAACCTTTCCTTGGGGATACTTATACTGATTTCTTACTTCCAGTGTGAAGTATAATAATGCTAAGCATAACTAATTAAAAAGGGCAGTGATGAACTTCTGTTGTTATTCATACTTCTCATTACACCATTATCTACAAATGGAAACCATTATTATTTATGATCACGATAATGAAGATTTACAAAATAATTTGTTACAGATGGTTAGCACAAATCATTTAAATTATCAAAGCTCTCCAACAAGAGGTCTGGGTCGGATTAAAAGACCAAACTCTAGAGAAGGTTTTTGAGGTTGAAACTGAATAACCAAATGGAATGTTATAGAGGTTAAAAACCAGCTATTTGATTTGTTTATTAATTTCTTCATTCTTTCTTTCAATTAGGAAGTGTAGATAAATATCTATTCTCCTTGTTTTGGAATTTTCATTATTATAACCTCTGCTGCAGTGAGGATTCTTTACATATTTCCTTAGCTGTATGTGTAATAGTTTGTCTTGAGTGTTTACCTAGACAAAAAGTAAACTTTCTGAATCTAGGAATCATCTCATTTTAGAAATTAAATGTCTAATTTAGCATCATGATCAATATTCTGGGCTTTATTTATTTATTTATTTATTTATTTATTTTTCATAATATATTATTGTCAAATTGTTTTCCATACAACACCCAGTGCTCTTCCCCTCAAGTGCCCTCCA
>NC_043706.1:100912626-100944104 GCF_006229205.1 Suricata suricatta
GGAAATGCGGTCCGTGGTCCCGTTCCCAAAACCAGGTTCGAATTGCTGGCGCCTGGCGCTGCTCGGGTCGCTTCCGCCGAGGCGCGTGCCTCCCCAGCGCAGCCGCTTCTCACAGCCACAGGCGCCTCTGATTCCCCGCCGAGATGGCTTAGGGCTGGAGGCTATTCCTTCTCTTGCGCCCCGCTGCCCAGCAGTTCTCTATGGAGTGGGTTTCTGTCTCCACGCGCAGCCCAGCGTTCTATACCTCTTCCCCAGAGACAGCTCTATGAGCGCGTTCCGACTCTGTCTCTTCCCTTTGTCTCTCAGGCCCTGCGCGCTTGCGCCACGTTGGGCTGGGGATCTTACCTCCCCTGCCCGACCCTGGCTGGCCCGTCCTCGGATCTCCCCCGTTCGCCCCCACTCACTCAGGTATCCTTGAGGTTCTATTCCCTCTGGAGTTCGTATTTTCTCCTTCCGCTCTCGCAGTTGAACGTAATATCCTTCTCAGTTCAAAAAACGGTGCGGAGGGAGTTTACAGAGCTCCCTTCCTCTCCGCCATCTTGGCTCCACCCTCTGGGCTTTATTTAAAATCAGAGCCCAGATCTGTTTCAAGCTGGAAGACTGCCATGGGGAGGGGGAAAGGTGATCAGTTTCTTATTTATCACCTCCCTGTTTATGCTTCTCTTCAACTTCTGATGGCCTTACTTATCATCTCCTTTACTAGGTCCCCCAGGGCTCCCACAAATCTGGAAAGGAGAAGGGGCAGGCAGAGATAAAGGTCTTACTTGACAGATTTTTTGGTGTGATCTGATGTAGGCGCTCTCAGTCTTTGATGCTATCAGAAGCTGACTCTTGCTCTGGTCAGATGTGTGTGTGTGGGGAGAGAGGGCTTTTTGTAAGTTCCTGAGAGGTACTGTCCACAACCCTCCCTCATACCAATGGAGTTTGAGCTTGCTCCTGATGCAGGTATAGCTCTTTTCTGCTGCCAGTCACAACCTTTTGCTTTTAAATGTCTTAGTCAAAGGTCAAACTCCAGAGTATGTGTGTCAAGTTCTTCAAGAGGTTCTTGGTTTGAAATAAGAGAAAAGAATTTCTCCTCTACCACCCTCCGACCAACTCCTGAGTGGGAATGAGGGAAATTCCAAAGCAAAATCTAGACTGGTGTTTGACTATCTGGGTATCATGGACTAGCCAAGTTGACACATAAAGTTAACCATCATGGATGTCTATTAGACCTCCAAGTGCAGATGTGAAATAGGCATATGAATATACAAGTCTAAAGTTTAGGACACAAATGGGGGATCTTTCAGCGTATGAATGGTATTAAAAGTCAGGGGTTGATTGGTATCACCAGAGAGTGAGTATAGATAGCAAAGCGCACCAAGGACCGTGTCCTGACACAGTACTACGTAAACGATCAAGGACTAGAGGAGGAACCAGCAAAGGAGAGTGAAATACGCACCTACTTTGATTGGAAGAAGAAGGAAAATGAGTGCAATGGTTTTGAACCAAAGTAAAGAACATATTAAGGAGGAAATGTGGTCAATTGTATTCAATACTACTGAAGGTCAGGTAGAACTGAGACTAAGAATTGGTGATGTTAAGAATTGGTAAGACTAAGATTGGTATTTAGCGTGGTACCTTACCAAAGTGCGTTTGGTGTATTGGTGGGAGATAAAGCTGAAGTGGATTTAGGAGAGAATGGGGATCCCTGAAAGTGTTTGGATGGCTATTGTCCTGGCATAATTATTATTAGTGCTTTCTTACATTCCCAAAATGTTCCTTTGGATGCTAAAATATATGTTTACCCCAAGGAGAAAAATTGGAGACAGAGAATGTAAGTATCTCCCAAAAGGAAATTTGGAATACAAGTGACAGAGCAGAGAACTCGTCAGACATTTAATAAGCAACTGTTACTTTTTTAAAATATTAAGTGTCAGCACATAATGATTAACGGATGCCCAATTTACTAGTTTTATCCATGTCTCCTTTAGATTTAAGCAAACATGAAGGCGTATTTAGTAGCTCGTCACAAAGCCAGCTGCAAATCACTTGAGAATACATACTTCAGACACATCCTTCTATTGTCATTCAGACACAGGTTCTTCTATTTGGTTATTCCCTATGCTCCTGTCCAGCTCATCTTCTAATACTCCAGGAAGAGCACAGTTTGCATCTGGGGAGGAGCAAATTCTCCTGTGGTCTCAGGATCATCAGCCCAGCTGGTAATGGCTAAGAGCACAGGCATCCCCAGTAACATACACCAAGGCACCTGTAGCAGCAAAAGGTCTGATGTTAAAGAAGCTTGTGTTTCTCGCCAGGTTGTATTGTTTCAAATGCCCCAGCTACTCATGTAACTCCTAGAAGGAAATCATAGCTATGATCAGGACTGGGAAACTGAGGCTTTGCACCAGGAAATCAAACTTACACGATGCAAAAAATTTCTAATGAAGATTGTTAAAATTTTTTCGGTTTTAAATTTTGTTTCATTTATATGTTGACAACACAAGTACTTCTTCACCATCAAAGAAATTCTTGAATTTAGTACTAGTGAGCACAGAGTTAAGCTAGGAATACCAGATGGTGTTTAATGCTTATTATAATAATCTGTGAGGCAGGGAATGAATTATGGAACATACTTGAAGTGTCAAAATAATTTTTTTGCATCAAGGGTGAATATTGTAAGCATTGAAAAATCTTCAGTGAATGAATAAATGGTGAAAAAGTTTCAAATTTTTCAATGAAGATTTTTATTCATATACCTTACAATTAGAATATTTGGGAGGGAATGTCAATTTCTATAACCACATTTCACCAAGGGAGAAAAATATGTGAAACTTGAAAATGAGGGTTATTGCTCTGCTAATATTAAAAATAGTATTTTTTCAAAGAATCAATTTAAAAGCAAGAACTCCCCTATGACCCAGCAATAGCACTGCTAGGGATTTAGCCAAGGGATTCAGAAGTGCTGATGCATAGGAGCACATGTACCCCAATGTTCATAGCAGCACTGTCAACAATAGCCAAATCATGGAAAGAGCCTAAATGTCCATCACCTGATGAGTGGATCAAGAAGATGTGGTATATATATATACAATGGAGTACTACATGGCAATGAGAAAGAATGAAATCTGGCAAAGTGGATGGACCTCAAGGGTGTCATGCTGAGTGAAATAAGTCAGGCAGAGAAGGACAGATACCATATGTTCGCACTCATGGTCTAACAGGAGAACAGGAGAAACCTAATGGAGGCCCAGTGGGAGGGGAAGAGGGAAAGAGAGTTAGGGGCAGAGAGGGACGCAAAACCTGAGAGACTATTGAATAGTGAAAACGAATCAAGGGTTGAAGGGAAAGGGGGAGGAGGAAAAAAGGTGGTGGTGACTTGTGGGGAAGAGCACTGGTTGTTATAAGGAAACCAATTTGACAATAAACTATTTAAAAAAATTAAAAGAAATAAAAAGAAAACATTAAAAAATAAAAAATATATAACACTAAAAAATAAAAAAATAAAAGCAAATTCTTTGCTAAAACTCTCTTACCATTTTTTAATAATTTATGTTTGGTAACCCAATAAAATATATAGTTTAATAACCCATATTAATCAGTATTGGTCTAAATGTAAATGTCAGTATTAGTGTTTATCATGAAGTTGTACTAAATATTCCATGAGGATCTCCATTCCAGTTATTCTGTAGTCTATAAATAAAAAGTAAAAACACAATTGCCCACCAGGTGGCAGTAGTATGTCAAATTTTTCTATAAACACACCGCAGTGTAGGGGCACTTTACTAAAATCTTGGGATGTGAAGAAATTGAGTTCTGTCCCTGCCTTCAACTAACTGAGGCTCTTCTGCAGCTAAAATATATGTGCTTTGGGTCTTTTTGTTCTTCTGGTAGTAAAAATTGTAAAATAGAAGAAAAAGTTAGGCTACCATAGCTTTTTCACCAGTGTGGAGTCTCAGCTACCAAGTGGTTTAGGGATGTTCCTGGAGTCAAATTATGAGCATAATGTCGTCTCTGAACCAGGAGTAAACCTAATAGACATTCTGTGATGGTATAAAATATATGTGGTTTTATGCATTGTGTTTTTTTCATATTTTTCTGCCTCCAGATAATTAAAACTGTTATTTATTGATTAGAAAAGAATTGTGCTTTTAAGGTAACTAGTCACGACCCAACTGGTGGCAATAGAGTTGCAAGTTGGTGGGAACACTCTTACTCTCATCGTTGGTACATTTCAATATACTCAATTGAATATGTTATATATTGTTATAATAATATTAAAGGTAATGCAAAATTATCGTATTCCTATATCTTTGATACAAATATTTCCTATCTCTTCATGCTTCTTTAGAATCTTTATCTACATTTATACACAATTCTAATTAGAGTGCCCATAAAATTTAATTTTTAATGTTTATTTTTATTTTTGAGGGAGAGAGAGAGAGAAGGAAAAACCATGAGTGGGGGAGGGGTGCAGAATCTGAGAGAGGGAGACACAGAATCTGAAGCAGGCTCCAGGCTCTGAGCTGTCAGTACAGAGCCCGACGTGGGGCTCGAACTCACAAACTGTGAGATCATAACCTGAGCGAAAGTTTGATGCTTAACTGACTGAGCCACCTAGGCACCCCTTAAATTTTTTCACTTAGTTCATAAACCATGTTTTATCTTTTAGCTTTATCTTTATATTTATCTTTTTATGTGGCACCTTAATATTTAGTTACAAAGAAATGTTATAATTTATTTTATTCCTATGGTGGATACAGGTTAATATCTAATTTTATATGTTGTAGTTTATAGAATGCATGATGTTCTGGATGGCCTGAGTTCAGATATTTTATTTAATTCTGTCTGTAAATATTCTTATATTTGTGAAAACATGTTCTGAATTTGATTCCCAACACCTGTCAAGAACCATGTAAGCGTGTGTGTGTGTGTGTGTGTGTGTGTGTGTGTGTGTGTGTGCATGTGAGGGTGCGGGTGCGGGTGCATGTGTGCGCATGTGCGCACGAGTGCCAAGAAATTTATTCTGGGAAACTGACTTATGGAAATAGTTCAAACAAACTAGAAAGTCTGAGTAATACAATGTTAGGATGTTTCTTCATACTTTATTTAAATTCTAAGAATGTTAGCATAATTTTATTTTTTGTAACTAATGTTTTTTTTCTCTTTTTTTTTCTGCCTTTCTATAACCTAACAATTGATATGAAATTCACTTGGGTGTAAGGTTTAGATCTAAATTAATTTTCTCAATAATGCACAATAATTATCTTTTTCTAATTATTAAGTAGTGTTCACCTTCCTGGAATTATGTGACTCTTATTTCACTGAATATTTAAACACAATATATAAATTGGTTATTTGAGTTTTAAAATTTTTATTTATGTTTGTTTTTGTTTCAGTATTGCATCATTTAATTATTGTTACTTGATCTGTAAGGACTGGTGATGCATGGCGCTCCTCTCACCTTTATCATTATTCTTCTCTAGAATATTCTTTACCATTTATTTTTCTATTTTTATTACATAAAACATATTTGTATTATTTTCATTGGGATAACCCTAAATGCAAAAACTATACTATTCTGAAACTGGTTTCCATTACTCAGAATGGATGGTGAGGTCTTTTAATATCTGCTCATTAAACTTACCTCACTTTTTCAAATGGGTCTTTTATTGGGAAAATATATTATAATTTATTTAAGAAATTTTTTATGGACCTTTCATTTTTCAACTTTCTAATTTTTTTTTATTATTACAAGGACCATTACAATGAACATCCTCTAAATAAATACATCTTCCTGTAGTTGAGAATTTACTCCCGAGATCTAAAATTGTAGCAGAAAGATTGCTAAGTCAGAGACTTGCTTTAATTGTGATAGATAATTGACAAATTGGCCTCTAAAAAGTTGCTCTGAATTATCCTTCTGTCTACAGAATCTAATAATTACTATTTCCAAAGTGGTCAATTTAACATATTTTGAAGGTCTGAGAATACCTGTCTTTTTATTGTTGGGTAAACATTCTGTAAAACACCACCTTTCCTCTTGTTCCATATCTGGTTTTGATTGATTCACTGGAGAAACAGGTTTTTATGATTTTAACCTGGTATTTTGACTTAGATGTCTGTAAAATTATTTAATATACCTCTTCAAAAGTTTAAGTATTTTAGGTCAAAGGCACGAATACATATACAGCTCTGGAAATCTTTTCCCTTCCTGAGGTCCAGTGCACACCAATTTGTCAAGTAGCAAGCTAGGGAGTGTGAATCCGTATCAGCTGGCCACCAAACACTGGGGACTCAGGCAAGACACTTAATCTTATTGTTCCTTAACTTTCTCCTTGGTAACAGTCACCGACCTCACAAGGTTGTTGTGAAAACAAATAATAGCAGTGATGAGGATAGTAATAATATTTTGAGTAGTGATTTATAGCTTTCAACACACTTTGGTGCACATTATCTCTTTTGATCTTTATAATAACCTTATATGGTAGATAAGACCAGCATTTTATCGTCATTTTTCACATAAGAAAACTAAGGCGCAGTTAAGAGTTGGTAAAATTATCAACAAATTTTTCTTTGAGAAGCCAAAGTTACTACACAAAGGTAACACCAAGGCAGGGAAACACGCACGTGTTCCCAGCAAGGAGCTTCAGCGAATACTGTCGTGTATGGCTTTTCTTTTTCCAACGTTCCAATGGGTGTTTGTTGTGAGAAAGAGACTGGCCTGTGACCAGCTGTTTTTCCCTCCACATTTTGCACCAAAACTCTTGGTATATAGTTATACAGGAAAGTTTAATTACTAGGAAATGGGAATGTATGTGTGGTTTATAGAGGCTTACATTGTCTGGAAACAGAATTATCAGGCAGGCGTTGCTTTTACATAGCACTTCATCTCACCCGTGCCCAATGAAGACTGGACAGTCAAGTGTTCTTCCCTCCATCTCCCCAGGAAGCCTTGGCTAATGCATCTGACTGGAGCTTCTGATTTCTCAGCTTTCACTAGAAATTTTTTACAAGCACTGATGTGTATATATACATATTTTTTGGGGGAAGGTGCCAGTGAGGCTTAGCCGTTTAAGTGTCCGACTTCAGCTTAAGTCACGATTTCATGGTGCAGGAGTTCAAGCCCCACATTGGGCTCTGTATTGATAGCTCAGACCCTGGAGCCTGTGTTGGATTCCATCTCTTTCTCTGCCTCTCCCCTTCTCATGCTCTGTCTCTCTGTTTCTCAACATTAAACAATCAAATAAAATAAAAAAAGAAAAGAAACCTTGACATTAACAGAAGCGTAGCTAAAGTTCCAAAACTTGGATTATACTTTTTAAATATATTGATCCAGTAAATACTTTAAAATGTTCCTTGTTTTCCACAAAGAGAATCCAAGGAATATCAAATTATAAAGTTCATTATGAGAGGAATAATTAATAATTTTTCTCTCTAGTTTGGTCTATGTCAATAATAAATAACTCGTTTGGGGCGCCTGAGTGGCCCAGTCGGTTAAGTGTCCCACTTTGCCTCAGACCATGAGTGTGAGCCCCACATCTGGCTCTCTGCTGTCAGTACAGAGCCTGCTTCAGGTTCTCTATTGCCCTCTCCCTCTGCCTCTCCTCTGCTCTCTCTCTCAAAAATAAATAAATATTTAAAAAATAACTCTTTTTGAGTTATATTTCCCATAGAATTAGATTTTCAGTACAATGTGTATTTCTCACATGGGAATTAAAACTTTCAGTAATTTAATTACATTAATTAGCTCCCTTCCCAGGAAACTGAAACCTGGAAACATGTATCTGACACTGTTTATTGGGGATACAGATCAGAAATAAGTAAGTGAAAAGTTTTTCATAAAAAGATAGGCTTAAGGAGTGGGCAGCCTGTTCTTTTCAGTTACAACCAGAAATAGTTATTGAGAGCTTACAAAGTACTGGAAGTTTTGGATACCAAAGTAGGTGAAATAATATCCTTGTCCTGAAGGAGTTCACATATTAATCTAGTTAGAACTATAGAGTTTTAGGCTCAAAAGAGAAGTTTGAAATAAATTCATCCCATGCCTTTCATTTTACAGACGGGAAAATGTAACTAGTGATGTGAAGCACAAGTGTTTTAGTCATGGTTCTTTAGTTTAAAATAACAGAAATCCATGAAAAATAAACTGAAGAAAAAAGGGAACATTTACTGTCTTTTATAGCCAATAGTTTAAGGATAGTTCAGCTTTGGGCACCGCTGGATCAAGGTGCTCAAATGATTCTCTCCCCTCCTCCCCCATCTCCACCTCCTCCCTCCCCCTTCCCTTCACCTCCCTCCTCTCTCCTCTGGCCCTCCCTTCCTCCTCTCTTATCACTTGATTCTGCTTCACTTTTAATTTTGACCTCATTATCTCATGTGTCAAACTGGTCTCATTCATGCGATAGGAAAGGTGATGACTGGAAGCCCTGTCATTCACAAACCAGTATGAGGGAGTCTTTCTGTCTCCCTCTGAGGGCAGAAAGGGCACATAAGGACTCTTATGGCTCAGTTATGAGCCACCCTTCTGCCACGGTGGTGCTCCAAGCTTGACAGTCCTTCCAGAGGCACACAGAGCTGACAATTCCTCAAAGAATTCTGAAAAGGAATGGGGCCTGGTAAGGTAAGATAGCAAATACGGAAAGAGCTGAGACCAGAAAACAAACCTCACAGGCTATGAAGTTTCCAACATTACTGCAGGTTATGCCTGTGGAGGGCTCTGGTATCCACTTCTCTTATCTGCCATGATGCCCAGAATGAATGGTACAAGAGCCACCACTATTCCTAGCCTTGATTTCAGTTATTATCTGCCTTGTTCCATTCTATGTTTGATTAAAAAATTTTTTTTGACATTTATTTATTTATGAAAGACAGAGAGACAGAACATGAACAGGGGAGGGGCAGACACAGAATCTGAAGCAAGCTTCAGGCTCTGAGCTATCAGCCCAGAGCCCGACATGGGCCTCAAACTCATGAACCGTGAGATCATGACCTGAGCCGAAGTCGGCCACTTAACCGACTGAGCCACCCAGGTGCCCCTCCGTTAATTTTACATGGTAACTCCCAGAACCTGGCTCTAGGTGTTCTGTTATCTGAGTATTTACATGGATAGCTCTTTAGATGAGGAATACTTTTAACACAGGCTCACTGGTTAATTATAAAATTGATTTTACACTTTTGGCTTATACATTTTTTATCATGTTTTCTATGTCTAACTAGCAAGAATCAGATCACATTCACATATTTATATATATGATAAGATGGTTATTCTTAAAAATGAGAAAATATTGATGTGTTTGTTTTTAGGTAGGTCTGGAATTTTCAAAACTTCATTTTCTCATAATATGATTTTGGCTGGAACTGTAATGCCAGGTACCAGAAAAATTATGTTAAGAGTACAAATTGTAAATGGAAAAAATTTCAGTCACCTGACATTTTTCTACAAGGGGCTCTTGGCTGTGAATACATTTATTGCTGTGTTCAGTCTCCCAAGCCTCACAGTTTTTGTGATTTGGCCAATCATTAAAGCAGACAACAGGCAGCCCACATATGAATTCATCAGGCTGTTTGCTTTTCTTACATATTCTCTAAGCCTAAGAAATCCAGGGCTAAAAAGTAGCTTCAGAGTGTTGGCGACCAAGGCTTCTTCAGTCTGTTGCTCTGCCCTCTTCAGCGTGCAGGTCCCATTTCACCATCCAAGATGGCTGCTCCACTTCTACACAGGAATCAGCAAGAAGGGAGAGAAGCAGCGGGAGGGCATACTCCGGTCCTTTTAGTAAGTTCCACTTACCACTTCCATGTTCAGTTGTTCATATGTTTATTCTTCACCTTCTTTTAGCTCAAGGTTTGAGGATTCTGCAATTAACCATTTTCTACTTTAACTTTCTGAAAGTCTTATGTTGCTGATAATGGCAGTAAAGGCCTATCTGAAGGTTTGACTTAAGGAACCAAGAGCTCGAGAGTTCATGAGCTGAGGAGATTCTAGTATCAGAAGGGAAGACTGGAAAAAAAATATATCACTGAGTTGCCATGCTGATCAAGATATTAAGAATATTTGTGAGAACATTTAAGTTACTCATGCAATATGTATTGAATACTAATTTGGGGGGTGGCCTTGTACAAAGCGAAAAGTGCACAGATCACAGTTACACTTGTACCTTCCTCTTGATATCCTCAGAGCCTGGGCTCACCAGCTTCAGATGTCATCCTGCCAGTAAAGGCTATGGTGTAATGTATACTCTTCTCACACCCCTGAGTTTTAGCAATAAAATATTTTAGTGTGTGTGTGTCTGTGAGCAAGGTAAGAGGGTAACCGTATAGGCGAGTTTGTTACTGAACTCTAAAGGCTCCCCCACCCCCAGGTCAATTCATCTTGACCAATGGGAAGGTTCCTGCCTAAATAATGATTTGGACTTGGTTAAAACAACCTGTATGTAAAAATAGAAAATATATTTAATTGGAATATATATATATATATGTGTGTGCATACATGTATGTGTATATATATACATATATATAAGATCACATGTGCATGTATATATTTAATCACTCTCTTTTTTAATGTACACATATTCTGTGTAAGTCTGCATGATCTATTTAGAATTAAACTATAATTTTAAAATAAAAATAAAGAGTATTTAGCTGATAATCACACACACAAAAATTAAAACATAACAACCTGTAAAATGTTGACTAATTATATAATGGTGGGTTGTTGGTCATAGAGTTATAAGTTCTTTTTTGTGTGGGTTCTTTTTGCTTAACTTTATTTTCTTATTTTTAAATAATTTTTAGATATCACCCTTGTAATAAAAAGGAAACATTTTATTCCAAAAGAAGTATGCAAATTTAAGTTACACCAGTTGAATTAAAAAGCCTCAAAAGTTAACAGAAAAATGAAAAGTACAATAGTCATTTTCTTAGTTCTTTGTTTTATGTGATAACAGAGATATAGTTTGGGCATAAAGGAGTTCAGAACTTAGTTTCTTATGTTAAATAGCATTTTTAAAAATTCTGGCATAATTGTTGAAAGTTATGTAACTGTAATAAAAGTCACAACTCTTATGAAACAATATTCCTTTCATTGTTTTATTGGCACAACACTGCTGAGATTTCTGTTTTGTGTGATCACAATCAAGAATCTGGAAGCTCTCCTACAGCTTTGCTCTCATGTCAAAACAGTTTTCATATCAACAGAGCAATGAGCCAGTGAAATCACAAACAGAATACTCATTTCTTAACACTTTCATGTACATCGGGATATTTTTACACGTAACAATTTGATGAGTTGTCATCACCATGTTATATATAGGAATACATTTAGGTTAAGCAGTAAACTAGGATTAATATTTTGGGGCTGTGTGTGTGTTTAACATTTGGTCCATGTGGGGGTAAGACTGTAGAAAATCTTGCTTAGCAAGGTAGGGGAATTTAACTTACCTCTGAAAATGATAGGAAGCTATTAAATTTTTCTGAAGGGGAGAATGATAGTTTTGGAACTAACTTGAAAAAGATTGGTCTGTGGTGATGTGTTCTGTATATTAGAAGAGGAGTCTTGGGATAGAAACCAGTTTGGACTGTTGCAACAGAGGTGTGGAGTCATGAGAGCCTGCACTGTGGTTATGGTGGCCCTAGTGGTGGAGAGGAAAGGACAGCTGGGAACTGCTCCAAAACAAGAACTGGTTGGTCACTGCAACAGGGCGAAAACACCCGAATGTAAACTCCTCAAGAGGAGAGAACCTGTCTGGCTTTTATCATTGTATATTCCCCATGCATTGAATCATGCCTGTTACATGGTAGGCAGTTGATAAATGTTAGTTGGGTAAATTAAAATAAAAACAAGTAAATGCAATGGAGTGTAACAGGTGCAGTGATGGGGCAGAAAATAAGGCCTGGTAGAAGGAGAGATGCTAGAATTGTGTCTGGTGGATTAGCTGGAGGACTGGGGAGAAAGGACACCAAGGCCAAGAGGAGAGGCAGACTGGGAGGCTTGGAGCAGCAGGTGGCCATTTCTCAAGGGTAACATACCAGGGAGGAAGGGGAGCAGTTGATACTGGATGTGGAAAGCCTGGGTGTCAGCATAAAGAGTTTTGACTTACTGCAGATTTTAAGACAACCAAGTAATAAAGAGATTTTTACTCTAGAAATACATCAAGTGGAAATGAGTGGAAAGCTTAGGGAGACCTTCTCTATATTTGAAATAAAAGGAGAGACCAGAGTCAAATTAGGAAGCTATCATAACCATCTATGAAAGAGGTGATGGGGTCCCTAGATTAAGGACATAATGACAGGAATAGAAATCTTGGCAAAGTTCTGAAAAAATGCAGGAGTTAGAAGATAACAGACAGGTGATGAATTAAAGATTTGGAAGGGGAAGCAGATGGTAGAGTCAAGGATGAGTCAGATGAACCCCAGTGTTCCAGTGAGTCCAAACATGATACAACATGCTGAGAAATGGAAAACAGGAGGAGGATCCAGGAAAAAGAAATAATGGATTAAACTTTGGGTATATTGACCTTAATAAGTCAAAGTACAAGGTACTTGAGGGCTGGTTAGAGTGACCTGGACTGGAGATGTGGTTTGGGGGGTTATCTGGGAGAAAGTTAATATATGAAAATGGATGATAATTGGAGTGAGAAAGTATCATTTGGATTGAGGAACTCTGGGGAATAACCCCACTTAAGAGTCACATGGAGGAAGACACATGGTCAGGATACCACAGTAGAACAAAAAGAGCCTTTGCATCAGATTGACGAATTTTGAATAATTGAAAGCTATAGAAAATCATGTAGGGAATGAAGAAAGAGAATTTCAAGGAGGAGGAGTTATACCACAAGTGCCTATCAGATTCAAGGGAGGTGAATGCTTTAAAAGGACCAGTGAATCTGATAGATAAAAAGTCACAGGCAACTTTTCTCTGAACTATTTTCGCAGAGTGGTGCAACTAGAAGCCAGATATCAGTAGGCTCAGTGGGCCGAAAGTCAGTAAGGACGCTACTCTTTAACATTCAATTGTGAAGAGGAAAGAGAAATAGAGGTGTAGTCAAAGAGAATGGCAAGATTGGAGGCAATATTATTTTTTATGTTTATCTCTTATATAAGGATGGGCAGCAAGGTGAACATGGCATTCAAACCCTCATCAGCATCCCTGACCTGTCCCTTGAGCTCAGAGTCTTATATCCATATGAATGCTTGATACATCTTGAAATTACTCTGAACCAGTCTTTTTCCTGTATTGTACATTTTCTTCAATAAACAGAACTAGAAGCTTAACCTTACCCCTCACCAACTGTTTCAAGTAAATTACCACTTCCTATATAGCAGAATACATATTTGTATTCTTTTCTCTATTCCCTGGTGTAGATCCTAATCCTATCCCAACTAGACTCCATCCTCTACCTTGTATCAGAGTGATCTTCCTAAAATGGGACTTGAAACCTGTCATCTTTCTGCCAGATACTTTGATGACTTTCTTACCACAAAATAAAGACCTAAGCTCCTTATAAAAGAACTCCATGGGTTCCTGGGTGGCTCAGTGTGTTAAGCCTCTGACTCGATTTCACTTCAGGTCATGATCTCACACTGATCGTGTGGAGCCTGCGTGGGGTTCTGTCTCTCTTTTCTTTTTCTTTCCCTCCCCTCCTCTCTCTCTTTCTTTCAAAATAAATAAATAAACTTAAAAACATAACTCCAGTCTATGGTATTCATTCATGATGTACTCTCTACATACAAAAGAGGACTCCTCTCTAGTAATACCAAATGACTGTACTATCCTGAGCTCACCTTGACACACTTCCTGCTGCTGCTCCTTGCTTTCCCCCCTTTTCTGGAACAGCTTTCTGTACTTTCTTTGATTAGCTAACTCTTGTTTATCTTTCAAGACTTCCCATAAACATTGTATCCCACGTTTAGCTTTCTTTGAAGCTCTCTCATCATCCCCAGGATGGCTAAGTGCCCCTTCACTATCCTGTCACAGTGCCCTGTGCACAGGACAATCATAGAAATCCCCACACTGAAATGAAGATATTGATACGTGACTGTGTCCCTTGGATTTTGAACTCCTTGAGGTCGGAAATGATGCTTTGGTCCTTCTTTTACTTTTGTATTTAGCATATCACCTGGCTCATTGGTTCCTGCTCAGATCCTTGTTCAACTGAACTGACTGAGCAGTGGAGGTGGGAAGGTAAAGATGTTTAGGGCAGAAGGAGGACCCATATGAAAAGGTTGAGAAGAGGAGCTAGAGGACACAATGAGAATGATATATATGGGCTAATTTTGAATAGAAAAGATACCTTTACCTATGTGTCTAAGAAGAAGGAGATAAAGATGGAGGCAGATGGAGGTGAGAAGGAATGAGGGCATTTCCAGGTTGAGGGTACTATTTTCTTTGTTAAAGAAGTAGTTGGACAGAGGAAGTGTTCAACCAAACATTGGTGAACATGGTGGCAGTGAAGAAACACATAGAACATGTCTGTTGAGAAATAAATGCACATTTTAAACACAGAAACCCGAGAGACATTTTATTCCAGAACGTGCCATTCCTTAAGGACTCCTTCATATACTTGAAATTCTTTTTCGAGGCAAAATTTTCGATGTACTTGTAGCATTTTCTCTGCCTGTGTGTGCAAATGCCTGTGCCTGCAGATCCTTGCTTTCCTGCCAGGCAGCAGGCTTGCCACCAGCGTTGGGATTGGTTCCTGCAAGGTTGCTGCTAGTGGAGTCCAGGGAAACATGACTCGTGGCCAGGCTGCTGGCGCTGTGGGAAGAGTAACTATAAATCATCTTGAGAAAGGCAGATTTTGTGTTAGTCTCTTGCTTATAAAGAATAACATAGCATTTGGGGAAGAATGTGCAACACAGGATCCCATAGTTAGATATTAAAATAACGATAATCTCCACGGCTGGCAAATATTTACCAAATGTGGTAGCATAGATGGGGACGAATGTGATCCAAGCTATGAAATAAATGAGCATGCCAAATGTTATGAATTTGGCTTCATTGTAATTTGCAGGTAGTTTCCTGCCTTTGAAGGCAAATATGAAGCAAATGAAGGCCAAGATGGCAATATAGCCCAGCATGGAGCCAAAGGCAAGGATGGATCCCTCCTCACATTCCAGGAGAATGACCCTGGGCAAGGAGACATTCTCTTCCACAGCAGGTGCTGCAAAGATTAGCCAGATTGTACAAATGACAACCTGGATACCTGTGCAAGTGAAGATGATGGGGATCGGTTTATAGAGGCACTTCAGGAAGTTCTGCATCTTGGGGTCGAAGCTGAAGGCGAGCAGGATTTTCAGGGACTTCACCAAAATGCAGGAGATGCAGAGAGTGAAGCTCACGCCAAATAACGTCTGCCTGGTTTTACATGTGAAGTCTTGTGGTTCTCCAATGAAAAAACCTGTGCTGGCAAAGTTGAGGAAATGACAGAGAAGGATCACGTAGCAAACCAGCAACCCCCCAGATGATTTCACAACAGGTGTGTTCAGGTTTCTGGTAAATATTATGCCAATGGCCAGAACAAACACGATTCCCAGCAGGGAGAGGGCCAGGAGCAATATGGCGAAGGAGTCATTCCAGTTGAGATACTCCACTTCCTTTTCAAAGCATGCTGTGCTCCTTACAGGGGCCCACTGAGTTTCGTTGTTGCATAAAAGGCAGTGATCCATATCTAAAAGACAGAGAGAGAGTCAATTACATCGCAAACATTTAAACCAGGTGATTGTCCACAATGAGGCTACGAATGAGACTCCTTCTTAGTAATAGTGCAGATGCAGTAGGTTGAGTGTCTGACTTCCTTTCAGGTCATGATCTCCCAGTTTGTGGTTTTGAGTCCCGTGTTAGGCTCTGTGCTAACAACTCAGAGCCTGGAGCCCACTTCACATTCTGTATATCTCCCTCTCTCTCTCTTTGCCTCTCCCCATTTATGTTCTCTCTCTCTCAAAAACAAATAAACATTAAAAAAAATTTTTTTTTAAAGTAGGCTTGACTCCAGGAAAAGTGCTGATAGCTCCTTTTAAGACCCCGTAAGTCTGCTGACCTTATTCTTGTTCTTTACTTTGTATATTTTGCACTGATCTTGTGAAATTGTTAAAGACCGGTTTAGTAGCATCTCATCTTTGTCAATAGTTCATCCCCTTGTCTCACAGAAGGTTCTTTTTAGGCTTTACAGAAGGTTCTTCATAGGCTACTGTTGCTTCTCAGTAGGGAGAATGAGATCTCCGGGTGAAGCACCTCTGAGTTTTTATCATGCTCAGTTTAGCTAATTTGACATTTGTTTTATTATAGTTATTGTGTTCCAGTTACAAGGCCAGCATGTCCATGTGGGGGATACATGGACAAAAATCGCAAAGAATTCACATTGTTTTGAGAAATGCAGGAGAGGAAGTATATCTATTTGAGCATTTGACATTTTGACATCTTTCCTTGGAAGTGAAGTTACTTTCACATCTCTATTACGTATTGGTTGTGATTCTGCTGATATAATAGAGCAAATTCCAAGATAAAATGAAATTTTGCTGAGATTTAATCTTGCAAGAATATGAGATGCTTTTTTTTAAATGAAAAACCAAAATAAGATTCATGTAGAATAAACCAGCTGAAGAGAAGTATTTCTTTTTTTTAAAATTTTTTATAGTTTATTTATATTTGAGACAGAGCATGAGTAGGGGAGGGGCAGAGAGAGAGGGAGACACAGAATCCAAAACAGGCTCCAAGATCTGAGCTGCCAGCACAGAACCCAACGCAGGGGCTCGAACCCATGAACTGTGAGATCATGACCTGAGCTGAAGTCAGATGCTTAACCGCCTGAGTCACCCAGGTGCCCCAGCCTAAGAGAAGTGTTTCGGGGGAGTCACTGTACATGCTGCCATGACTATAATTACCTGTCTGGTTACTGTAGTGATTTTCAGGACAGTTCACACATTCGTAGCAGCAGATATGTTGACTTCTTGTAGTTTTCTTCATTTGCCCAGGGCTGCACTCCTTGGAGCATTTAGATTGAATTTGCTGCAAAGTAAAAGAAATCCCAAATCGATTTTTAAAAGATTTATTTTCCTAACTAACCTTTATTGATTTAAAGATACATTTACGAAATAGGGTTTTGGTCTCTCTCAATTGTTTCTAAATAGCACAATAGAATTGTTTTGTCATCTGGAGGCATATGAACAAGTTTGAAACACAGAAGATAATTCAAATAGTGAAACTGCCTTAGGAAGAAGTACTTTTTGTCACATTAATAACGTCTGAAAGCAAATAAGGGAAATCAGCTCTTTCAGAAAGTCCCTCGCAGAGGGACAAATGTGTAGTGATGGAACTTAAGAAATAAACGATGGCTTACAAATCTTGTGTTGCATAAAAAGTTCAACTACATATGAAAAATAGTAATTTAATGGACATTTTGTATTCCTTAGAGGAAGATTATTAATCATGCTATCTAAGGACCTTGTCCAGTCTAAACTTAAACAACAAAACAATGGAAATTTTGAATTTAAAGCCATTAAAGTATTAGTGAAGAAGCAACCTTAGATATATAAATAATATTTTAGGTTATAATTGGGCATGTCACAATGTGAATCACATGTAGCATCCTAATTTTATGGAGCCCTCAGTTTCCAATTTAACTAATAATTCTTTGTACTTCAGCTATGCTCTTTTTTTTCATTTACAGTCCCTTTCTCATGCATAATTTGTGAAACCTTTCAGGAAACCAACGTAGAATGGGTAAATGAAGATTTCTCTAGATTATCGTAATAGCTGTTTCTGAGTCAGGAACACAATCCAACAACTAAGTTAATTGGTCTTTTCTCTGGGAGATGAAGATGATCTAGCTGAGAGAGGAAAAGTAGCCAAGATTCCATAGCCCTGAGTCCACAACGATGGTTTTCTTCTTAACATCGTTATTCCTGATCTGGGTTTTCAGCAGGCAGGACATTATGGGAGGATAAAAGAGAAATCTTCTCTTTTCTCTGCATAAGATACACCAAAGACATTCTAAAATGTGGTATTATTAACTTTGGGATAGCAAAAGATTTGGGATTATTTGGACTATGGGTATTGATGATTTACCAAAAATGTTGTACCCCCAACTTGCCTGTGTGTTGACAAGCGTTTTCCTGAAATCTGATCTAATTTGTCTAAGACACTGTTTGTTTCCACTACCTCCTTGAAATATCTATGGGTAGTTCCATCAGAAAGGAAGATCTGTCCCTCTTTTTATGGAGATCAGGCCTTTCCATGTGGTCACTAAGAGCCCTTCTCTGTTATTTGTTATCCTATTACCTCCTTCTCATTGAATGTCTCCCCTACAAAGTCTGGAGATAAGTCTTGGAGAAAAATAAAAACATTATTGTGTCAATTAGAAAAAAAATATAGTGGTTCTTGCAGAAATTATAGTAGAGAATCCTCTCTGTATTCATTACAAAAATGAGTCACTATATGTGGTTTAAAAGATCCAGTATGAGTTACAGTGTTTAGCAGAGTGCTGGACTCACAATGGCATTGTGAAGACGGTGGTGGTGATAATGAAGATGATGATGAAAGTTTGAGAACACAGAAGGTTGGCTACATTTCTATCTTTCAAGGAAAAAGTATCTTTACTGAAACTTAGGACAGGGAAAATTAGAATAAAAATAGTGGTTTAATTCAACACATATTTTTTGAGTGCCTATTGTATGCTAGGCACTGTTGTAATTGTTGAAGCCACAGCAGGGAAAAAAATGCAAAAATGCATTCTCAGAGACCTTCATTTTAGCTGACAAGGTTGACAATCAGTAAGAGAAGAATAAGCAAAATGTACAGAATGTTAGATAGTGGTAAGTACAAGGGAGAAATAAAAAGATGAGGATACATAAAAGGTATTATTAGGTAGGCATTGCCATTTTAAATAAGGTGACCAGGGAAGACCTCCTTGATTAGTGACATTTTAGGAAAGATAGAAATGAAGTGAGAAAGTGAACCACATGATCATCAATTAATATTAAACAAGCAAAGGAAATAACAGTTACAAGGCCTTGAGTTAGGAGAAAGGAAGTTACTATGGAAAAACAAGAAATCTTGTGGGGTTGTAGGAAGCAAAGAGGAGGGGAAGGTAGGAGAAATGAGGTCAGGTAGGTCCTGGTGGCAGGTCATATAAGGTTTTTAAAGACATTGGCTTTTACCCTGAAAGAAACAGGATATATAGAGAGGGTTTTGAGCAAGGTATTATCGTTTATAGGATTACTCTGGCTGCTGCTTTAAGGACAGACTAATGTGAGTAAGAGTGGAAAGACCAGTTAGCAGCCTACTGTTATAGCTAATTGTAGCTTGGAGTGGAGTGGCAGCTGTGGAGTAGAGGTCAAAAGGTGATCAGATTCTAGGTCCATTTTGAAAGTGAAACTTAGATTGAATGTGAAGCATGGCAATGATTCCACCAGGTTTTTCCATGAACAACTGAAAGGAAATTGCCATTTATTGAGATGAGGGCTGGTGTGGGAGCTCAGTTTCGGAGGTAATCAGTCAAGATAACTATTAGATACTGTGATAGAGATGTCAGTTGCACAGTTGTATATTTATTAGGATTGAATTCAGAAGATATAAAGCTGGGAGTCATCCTCCTTCTCTATAATGAATGACATTATTTAAATCACGATCCTAGGAATAGATCACTAAGGAAAAGTGTCTACCCAAGAGAGGAACAGTTCTGGGCTCTGGGTAAGCCAATATTTATAGGCAGGTAGAGTGATGAGCCAGCAAAGGAGACTACGATACGAAATAGTGGCCAATGACAGAGGAAGAAAGTCAAGGGAGTGCGATGTTGTGTGAACAATAAAGAAAGCACTTTACAGAGAAGTGAATAATTAATTATGAATACTTAATTAGTAAAATAATGTTTGGATTTATAAGCATTGGTGAACTAGATGGAAAGAATTTTGTTGGATTGGAAAGAGTTCAAAAGAATTATGAGAGGCTATAAATTGGGGCCAGTGAATGTATTTAGATTCTTCAAGGAGTTTTTCTATCAAGAGAAATAGAGGAATGGGTGTTGTATAGAAGGAGAAGTGGAGGATCAATGGAGTTTCTTTCTTTTTTTGGAAGATGGAAGGAATAACAGTATTTATATCACCATGTCGATAATGGAGAAGAGAAAATACCTGAGGATGTGGGAGAGAGTGGAGAATTGCCAGAGCAGTATCACTGAGTAAGTGGAAAGAAGTTGGGATCCAGAGACCAAGGGAGGAGTTGACCTTGGCCAGGAGCAGACAGGCCATCCATAGTACTGGATGGAAGATAGATGTGGTGGCAAGGGAACACTGCTACTGTCTGAGTGCTTCACTTTTGTTAGTGACATAGGAAGCAAGGTCAACTAAAAGTGAAGATATGGAAGATATGTTGGATCAGAGAAGAGAAAAAAAAGATGAAATAGCTACCTAGGAAGGTAGGTGAGATAAGGGACTAAGGTGATAGTCTGATTGCCCAATAGCACTAAAGGCCCACTGGAGGTTAGAGATCATGATTTTAAAGTGAGAACAGTCAACAACGTGTTTTTGGTTTTGGTTTTGTTTTGCCAAGTTCATCTACATGGGGGCTATACTGATTAGACAAAGAGTTGAGTTTAACCAGGATTATGCTCTAGTCCGATGAGTATGCTGAAGACAGTGTGTATAAGGGGGTGATACACAAGTTGACTGTAGCATTTAAGGAGGGAAGTTGGGGACAGTAAACAGGCAGTAGGTTTACTGGAGGTCCTGGTGGGGTCAAGGACTTTTGCAGTTGAGGTACTAATTTGATTTGAATTCTATAGAGCAACCTACCACAAAATTACCTTAAGATTTCTAAACTCGTTTTTTGTTTCTTGGTCTGTGATGATGAAGACATCATTCTTCAGATCATATTGTGCTATCTTGGTGATAGTCAGGTGGCCATCAATCTCCTTCCAGAGCACAACATCATATCCAGTATTCATATCCCCATGAGCATCAAAATGAAATGAATTCCCTTCATCAGTGAATGTCACATTTTTTAGTGCATCAAGTAACTATAAAATACAAAAATAGAAACAAACACTAATAGAAATATGCATCCATTATCCCAATTACACCACTGCCTTATAAGGAATATAACTTAAAAGTAGAAAAAGAACATTCTGGATCAGTGAGTATTGTAACTAGTTGAGAAAGTTCTTAACTATCTGGCAACAACAATTTGACAATTCTAGTCTTATTTTTGCCAAAGTCTTGTTCTGTGAATTTGAGAAAGCAAGTTAATGTTTATGGAGAGTAGCTTCTCTAGTTTATAAGATTGGAATCTGAGCATCTTTATTTTTTCGCGTTGCAGAATTTCAGAATGGATCCTCTGGGGCATTGCCTGGCTCTATATCTCATTAGTCATGTGGTCTTGACACTTATAATTTTTTTCTAGGTCCAGTTTCCCCATCTGTGAAATGAAATAAATGAAACCTACCTTATAGGTTTATGTAAGCTTTATATATAATTAAACATACAGAGTTTATCCCAGTATTGGGGACAGATTAAGATTAGTAATGGTTATGGGCGCATGGGTGGCTCAATAGGTTGAGCGTTCGACTTCAGCTCAGGCCATGATCTCATGGTTTGTGAGTTTGAGCCCCACATCAGGCTCTGTGCTGACAGTTCAGAGCCTGGAGCCTGCTTTGGATTCTGTGTCTTTCTCTCTGCCCCTCCCCTGCTCGCATTCTGTCTCCCTCTCTCTCTCAAAAATAATAAGTAAACATTAAAATTTTTTTAAATAAAAGTGATTAGTAAAGTTTAATATCTGTTAACACTGTTAGCTAAAATGGACATTATGCAAATAAATAAAATTACTTTGAGTCTATTAATTAAGAATGTCACCTGACGTTCATATATTACTTGCTAATACTAAGAAGTGTGATATCCTTCTCCATAACAACTCAATGAAACAACTGAACAGAGATCATCTTCCTCTTTTCTTAGGTGACGACCACCAGTGAAGGGTGAATGAATTTAATTTGAGGACACATACTTTGGCTTGTAGCTCTTTCCATTGCACCTAACAATAATCCAATTCAAGATCTCCATATTGTTTTTTCCATCTGACTCAAAATCAATTGCCAATGTGTCATCTAGAGCTGTGGAAGGAAGGAAAATACATTATTTCCTTCTAGCCACAATAGGATTCCTGGCCAAGCCTGAGCGGGTAATACAAGCCAGTAGTTATTATGCTTACTATCCCCAAAATGAAGGCAAAGAGGACAGAGATACAAACATGGGACAGTCCAGTGACAACAGCATCCTGTTCTCAGGGTGTCTCTCCACCAGTGAGGTTTGGCTGGAGGGTGTAAGGTACTACCAGTATCTACCCTTTAAACACATTCTTTGTTACTCATTTGGTGGGAGGTAGGGATCTTATTATCTCCAATGGTTTTCAAATCTGTTTCAGTGATTGAGTGTAAAATGACCTCTAAATTCTATTTCCAATTTAACTCACAAAATGAATTTTTTTTAATTTGAGAAGAAAGAAATGCAATGAAAAATTACGTGTCTTGTTATCGAGTTTGTACATGAGAACTTGTTTGTAATACAGCGAGGACAGGAAATGTTTTACTAACAAATGAGGCAGCTGGATTGAGATTGCGCTGCAGAGGAAGATCGCTGTCCTTGGAGAGAGGAAAACACTGCTCCTCCATTCACTTGATATATAATCCGGGCCAAGTAAACCTCTCTGAACACACTGGGCCTACTCATCGAAGTCTATGATGTTATGTGGCTCTCGTTGAGTGCAAAATCTGGAAGAAGCATTAATTATTCTATTTGAATAGAATTAGTCTTATTCTATTCCTTCTCAGTTAGTCTTTTATGTATGTTTCTTTCCTTCAATTTTTGTTTTGGTCAATAGACTATACGAATATCAAGCTGGATCTTAAGATAAACATATTAGTTATGATAGCCAGGTCATTGACCAAATGTCACTTTACTAAAATAGCTGAGCATGTATATTGATTTTATTTTAAGTCCCCACAGATTTCTTAGTTCTTTTAATGGGTGTAAAACAATCAGTATTACTTTAAAGAAGCAGGATATCAGATCTTACATGGTGGAATTAACCAACAAAAGCTTTTTCTAGCATTTGCCTGCAAGAAAAAATATGAAGGGAATAAAAATAAAAGAGGAGGTTTAGGGCCTACTGTCAATGTTTCCACCTCCACCCATGTGTTGATTTTTCCTCCGTTCTTAAGTTCCTGAACTTAGATTTTCCAACACATACATATTCTGTAAATAGCGATAGCATTGTATGATGTACATAAACCAGCATAACTATGCTTGTCCTCATAGGAGAGAGGGTGGAGGCAAACAAAAAGTACATTCACTACCTGACAAGTAAGACAGGGCATTTGTTTTGGATTAAGGTACATTTTGAACATTCGTGCTCTAGTTAGTGAGCTTTTTCTGTCAATTATTTGTTTTTCATGGATACTCTGAAAGTCACTATAAATTGACACCATAAATTTTAACAGTAAGATCTGTATTTCCATGATTATATAACTCACCCTGTGTATGGCAATGACCTGTTTTTGAGCCGGGAGGCCACACCCCACATCAATTAAGCTGTTGGTTAATGTTGTTTTCCATTTCCCTGACTGCGCCAGTGTCCACATCTTCCTAAGAAAGCTGGGCTTGTGGGTGAATTAGAGAGAGCAGTGGAAGCAACCTTGCATCTCTCTGTCTGGTGCCCAACCCATGTCTTTTTTCTTCTGTGAAATTTTCTGTGCTGTAGCATAAAGAACCTTGGGCTAAGGCTGGGACAGTCTTACTGCTAACTGTGTGGGTGACTGTGGGCCAGATCTTCGTTGTGGAGGTCCCCTCTGTCTCTAAACTGCTGTCAGTCTCTTGTCGCCAGTAACGTTTCCTCTTGCCTTAAGATGGAGTGTAATGAACATGAAACTGTGGACATACTGGAATATTTTAGAGGTTAAAGATGATATATGTCAATGCCTGGCATAGTCACCCTTAAAAATGATTAGTTATTATTTTCCTTATCACTTCAAAATCACTCTCTTCTCAGCATACGTTTCTTCTGACTTCTGGACTAACCATTTCTATACTGCTTCTGTAAGTCATTGCTATACCTGAGTGTCTTCAAAGTACTTTGAATTCAACATCTCCAAAACAGAATGCTTGATACTTTCCCTCCCCATCAGACCTCTACTTTTCTGTTTCCACTCAACAAAGGCATCAAATGTCCAAATGAGGTATCACTTGCAACAACTTCGCTTCTTTTTCTCTGTCATCCTTTATACCCAATCTATCTTCAGATGCTCTTCATCCTTCCACTTATACATCCGTGTTTATGTTTCCATCCTCACTGTCACACACAGTACTTGTAGTACTTATACCTGTAGTATAAGCCATCCTTATTTTATGCCTGGATTACCAAATTGGTCATTCTGCCCATAGGCTTGTGTCCCTCTGATCAGTGCACACCACAGTGGAAATGAAATGCTACTTCTGCAGTGGAAAGCAGATCAGGACACTTTCCTGTCTAAAAATACCTTTAATTAGCTCCCCTTTGCTCTATCAAGTCCCAACCTTTAAACATAGTTTGCAGCCTTTCTATTGAAAGGTTGGGCCCTGCACTAGCAGTATCTGCATCACCCAAGAGATTGTTAGAAGTGCAGACTGTCAGGTATCCCCCCACAGAATTAGCATATGCATAAGATTTCCAGGCCATTTACTACAAATCAAAATTTGAAATGCTCTGATTGATTAGGCCCTGAATCCTTCACTAATCCCTCTACTTCGATTTACCTCTAGTTTCCACAAAAGACTCCAGTTCTGTGGCAGTATGTACTTATCCCTGAAGATGCCATGCTTTCTTTCCCTTCTCAGATCTTGTTGGAGTATTTCTGTCCTGACTAAGTTCTACTCATCCATCATATTCTCCAGAGAGGTTATGATCTTTGGAGAATGTTGAATTGCTGAATTGGTTGGCTCAGTTATGTGCTTCTCTGCCATTTTGTGTCTCTATGAAACATAATAATGCATCATTCTGCTTGTAATCAGCTCCTTAAGTGGTTGATAGCACACATCAGTGGACAGATGACTACTTTAAGAAGAGAATTATCTTGTTCTCCATAATATTTTCAGCACTCAACACAATGCCTGGAACATTGAGACATTCAATAAATATTTGGTAAATATAAGTATAAATAAGAAGTTTGACTATTAGACAGTATGTCATCTTACATACATCACTTTCTATATTATCATAAATAAAGAAAAAAAACCCAAAACCAAAATTATTGGTCACAACAAGGAAGTGGTATCCTTATGCACATCTGAGAAACATAAAAAATCTATTGAAGTAAAACAGTTCTGACTGTGTTGTTCCTGAACACTGTTCCTAGATGTCACCAAATGTGGAGCCAAATTGAGAACTATCCCCAAATATTGGGAAAAACTCCTTTAAAATTTTATTTGAATATAAAATTATTTAAAAAGTAATATTTAGATATTAGGGAATTTTACCAGGGAACAAAATAATCTTTAGGAATTATCTTTTCTAGTGATCATAAATGTTGCTGATCTTTTAAATACAAAGTCTATGGAGATTTCTTCATAAAAATTGTTTGCATTGTTTGTCCTACTGAATCTGGCACAGCTGTGATTCACTAACATTGAGATCAAAAGAGCAAGTCACTCACATATTCCTTTTTTCTAATCTGTTACTGTTTGTTTCTAGATAACCAGGCTCCCAGGGGGGAATAAAGAACCACTCCAGGCTCTTACTGTTTAAACAAAACATTTTAGAAGATCTGCTTAAATTATACTTTCTCAAATCTTTTCCTCAGAATGTTTGAGATTTATTCCTGATTTAAAATACTTTCCCAGATCTTTAGTGGATAAATAGTCCTAGCTATTTTTATTTGTCCTTCCTTAGAGGCTCTTTATGTCTTCTCCCCTTTATCTTGTCTCTAGGATTGTTTAATTTCTCTCTATTACTCTTTCTCAACCTCTTCTTATTAAAATTTTATGTAGTGGTTTCATTATTGTGCTCTACTTAATTTGTAGTTTTTACCAATCCCTCATTAAAGTTTTATATTACAAAGAGTATGTTTTCAAACAGACATCTTAAAATAGCTATGCATAAATATATATATATATATTTTTAAAAGATAGTTTTAATTTAAAAATTCATAATCTTTAGTCTTACCTTCTCATTAGATTTTTTGCCTTGCATTTACAAGATCAAAACTCGTTTTAAAATGAGAAATTTAAAACACCTTATACCATCACATGATCCACCCAAATATAAGCCGATGACCTTAGACTTTGGAGCTTGTGTTTAGGACTGTTTAAAGTAAAAATGATGAAAGTAGAAATAACCTGTCCTGTATACTCACATATATGGTAACACTTGAGTCTTACTTTCTTTTAACTTTTTTTCCCTTACACATTTATAATAAATTTATTTTTGGAACATGATTTTGCATCAAAACAGAGTTTGGCTTTGAGTACACAGTATTGAGAAATCTATTTTGATGAGTAAAATTTACCGTCATATAAAGCAACAATTTGCTTTCAAATATCTTGTTTATCAGCATTTAAAAAACACAACGGAAAATTTTCACTAAATAGGGCCACATTAAGCTCTGAGTTTCTATAAACTAATCAAAGAGAAGAAAGGAAAAGACTTCTTTTACCCACAATTAGCGGTTCATTTCAACCTGAGATATCATAGGAATTGTTATGATTTATCTAACAATGTTCATTGAAGAAGACTTGGAGTCCCGAGGAGACTGGTCTGTGTAAAAAGTCATAACTGAAGGCTTTAAGACTAAAACCCAATAAGATCCCATGAAAAACAGAGGACCTGGAGGCAGAAGACCCAAACAAGTTATATTTCTAGTACTTTGTAGCTTTAGTTTTTCCATTGATAGTATTTAGTGATAGTAAAAGGGACCATTAAACATGCCTGGTCTTATGTTTGTCAAGAGCACTAAAAGAGATAATTCATACGAAGTGCTGAAAAACTACAAGATCAGATACAAATCCATATACTCCCAAAAAATAGTATCAACTGGATCTTCTTGGAAAAGAAAAGAGCCCCACTTTAGTGGGTCAGAGTAGTAGTGAAGGTAAAATAAGAACTCTATTATCCTTAGGAACAAAGAGCTAATGAGATAAATGCATGTTATTCAAACACTTAATGTATTTAGCTTCAAAAGGAACACGATAAAGACAGTTAATATAAATATTTAAAAATTAAAGCAAAGAAAGAAAGAATAGTAGAGGAATTTTGTTGGATGTATGAGTTAGTACCTCCCATGGTTGAAAGGCGTTGGGGTTCTGACAGTCGCGAGCTTGGCAGAGATCCCGAATGGCATAACCAAGGGCAAGTGCTGCAAGCTGGATACTGTGGACAAAGCCTGGCTCAGTATAATCCCACAGGAAATCATTTCTTAGGGAGAAGTTCCTTTCTATATCCATGTTAGCCTTGGAGGCCAAATTTCCCTGAGAATGGTTGGAAATGCATTGACTCAAATCACTGTCTTTGACATATGCACAAGCAGACAAGAGTGTGGCATAGTCACTTAAGGCTTTGTTATTTTCACTGGGAGATATATGCAGATTTTGAAGAAAAGAATGGAAGGAAGACGTATTTCCTCTTCTAAAAGTAAACCCCACAACTTTGCCAATCTTTTTAACATTAGGAATGGTGGTAATCTTGGTAGCTGTTGACCAATTATCACTAGCAATCCAGATCTTATTTATATTCCTTTCTATAGCTTTACTGAAGAGATTGAAAACATGGAATTGCCTCAGAAATACCACAATGACATTAACCTGGGCTTCTGCTATGATTTTCTCAAGTGTCTCATTGATCCTGACTTCGATGGTATTATCTGAGAGAAAGGCTGGGAGAACTTCTTTAAAAGCTATGCACACATTATTTGCTGTGGTCTGAACTGCAAAAGTGTTGAGGGCCGATCGTCCATAGTCATCATCTGTGGCTATGATGCCAATCCAGTTCCATCCAGACTTCTGAATCAGGTTGACCATTGCTTTAGTTTGATAGAAGTCACTGGGCACAGTCCGTAAAAATGAAGGAAAGCGAATTTTGTCACTGAGGATTTCTGCAGTTGATTCATAACTCACCTGGAAATTGACAGAATCTTTTAGTTATGGTGTTGATGAACTCCAGGTGAGGAAAGACAGCCAAGGAAGACAGAAAGGACAGGAAAATATCTGTGCTGAGAAAGCAGAAAGTACAAAGTTGAACTGTCCAAAGAATAACAAAAGGTCAGTATAGCGAGATCAGCTGTATAGAAAGGAGTGCAGTAAGAAGTAAGAAGCATATCTGCAGAGATAAGCAAGGGCTGGTCATTCAGCACCTTATAAGCTGTACTATGGTTTGCATTTTCTTCTGAGTGTGCTGGGAAGCTTTTAGCAGAGACTATGGAATTATATATATCCTTGTAATGCAAAACAATGAATAATCAAGAAATAAGCAAAAAGACCTCTGAAAGCTCTTCACCAAGGTCCTCCATATTACTTAGGGTCAAACAAGTTGCCTTGATCTCTGTCTCATCACACTGCCCTGTAACTCACGAGGTCACGCTGTGTAGGCTCGACAAAGATTAGAGCCAATAGTTAGAAGGCAAAAAGAATTATAATCAAATTATCAGCAAATTGCCATCTGATAGAAGTGAACAGATAGACAAATATAAATCATATACTAAATGTGGATAAGAATTTAAACTATATAACTTTCTGGAGTTAGAAAAAATAAGATCTTGTACTTACGAAAGACTTTGAGTTCCATTACATAGCCTAGTGAAATTATTAAAAAGTGTTTATTTCCAAAATAAAAAAAGAATTATTCCCCTAAATATCTCAGAGATAAGGCTTTGGCTCAAATTTTCTATAGACTATGTGTAATTCCAGTTAGGTGATAAGTAAGAAAATTAGACTATTTTTAACAATGATAATTTCATGTAACAATGTAATTTCCATGATTGAAAACACAAAAGGAAAGATGACTCTTCACAGGAGACACTGTTTTTACAGAAGCCCAGGTCTCAAAATATAGATGACCACAGCAATGCCAGGTGCAAAATGTAGGTCAGCATAGTAATGTCAGGGAACTAAATTTTAGTTAATGGACACTGTGCACTAATAACCACTGTAATTTTCTCCTTTAATCTCATAAGAATCCTATCATTTCACAGGTAAAGGAATATTAACTAACCTCCCTAAATTTATTGAAGTGAGAATTCTGAGTTTGTCTGACTCTAAAGCCTATTGACCTTCCACCATGCCAGGCGGCTGCTGTAAGTAGAAAAAAAATTGAGCAAGTGACACGGTGCAGTTGCAGCTGTGGAAGGTAGTAATTCTCCCTAGAATAAAATCCCCAGAACTGTAAATCAAGAAAAACTCTGTACACATTAGGTAGGTATCCCAAGATGCTACTTGTTTGAGAAGAAAGCCTACACAGCGTGACCTCGTGAGTTACAGGGCAGTGTGATGAGAGAGAAACGAAGGCAACTTGTTTGACCCTAAGTAATATGGAGGACCTTGGTGAAGAGCTTTCAGAGGTCTTTTTGCTTATTTCTTGATTATTCATTGTTTTGCATTACAAGGATATATATAATTCCATAGTCTCTGCTAAAAGCTTCCCAGCACACTCAGAAGAAAATGCAAACCATAGTACAGCTTATAAGGTGCTGAATGACCAGCCCTTGCTTATCTCTGCAGATATGCTTCTTACTTCTTACTGCACTCCTTTCTATACAGCTGATCTCGCTATACTGACCTTTTGTTATTCTTTGGACAGTTCAACTCTGTACTTCCTGCTTTCTCAGCACAGATATTTTCCTGTCCTTTCTGTCTTCCTTGGCTGTCCTTCCTCAGTCACATTTCAGGAAGTCTTCCTTGACCTCCACGTCCTTTACCCCTCAGTCTCCTCATAACATCAAACTGGTAGTATTTCAGAAACAAGGTGGCTGAGGCCCTCACAGATTTCTGTCTTATCCAAATCTCACTAAAAACTGTCAGAAACTGGACTTGACAGGTTGAGGGGTGCGTATAGTCCCTTAGTGCTTTGCCCACTATATTGTCCATAATAAGGCACATGCCTTTCTTCAACTGAAGAAAGAGAAAGGTTAAAGTAAAAGCAACTCCCCAGCTAGTTTCCCAGGTTATCCTGATCTTCTCATAATAAGGAATATGATCAAAATCAACATACGGGATAAAACAAAACCCACCTGTGGCATGAGCTGTAAATTCAACATCCTGGAGACAGCTATAGTTATTTCTGAGTAGCCAGCACCTATGACAGCCTTTACCCTTGGCACGTAGCTGGAATAGTCACAGTTAAACTGCACGATTTCTCTGGAGCCGTTGAACTTAGAAAGAAATCTCAGAGCAGCTGCCATTGCCACTGTGACTTCTGTACAAGTGTCATAGATTTCATACCCCAGTTTTATTCCAGATAATAGTGTTGAATTATTTATCATCTCAATGCTGTGAATCATGGCAAGAGTTTGAAGAAAAATGGATATTTCAAAGCTGTTGAGAAACAAAGTTTTTAAAACAATCAGAATATAACTCTTCTCTAGACATGATGGTAACTCATTTGATTTACATCTCTGCCTTATAATAGACAATTTCTGGATCAGTGAAGCTCTTCTTGAAGGGTATAAATTTTATTTTGAAATAGTTCTTGATGGAAACCTTTCTAAATGGTAATAGTTTCTCAAATGGAGTCTGTGGAATGGGATTTAACTTATTTATGATTAATTTGGGGATTTGAACACTCAGTTTAGTATTCTGCAGTATGGAGATATATCTGATTTATGCTGCTTTTTGTAGTTACATGTCAGCATTTTGTTGCTGTCCAAGTATCTGCTCTTTAGACTCATGAGCCTGTCTTTTTTGAATGTAATCTGTTGTGATTGGAAGCCAGCTTAGTAAGACTCTTCAGAATTACATATAAGACAGACTGTATAAGCTCAAAAGCTTTCTCCTAGATAAAGTGCACTATTTTAGTTCTGAAACAGCTATTTACTCCTTCAGTGGGTCTTCCCAGTTGACTTCTTGATTTGTGATTACTTCAGAGGATTGAGTTGCTTGATTACTTCTTTACTGTTAAGTTTAGGTCATGCACCTCTGTACATAAAAAGTTACAAACAGTATCTAATATATAGTAAAGGTTCAATTTTTTTAAAGATTAAAGGAGATTATTATTTGAGGTCCATGCAAAAAAGTAGCTACCTTTTATATAGGAAATGGATGATTAAGTCTTTGGTGCTGTAAAAGCAACTTCATTTAAACTTAACCACCCCCACCACCAAAAAAAGAAGAGGGGAAAAAAAATGAAAAGTAAAGAAAATAATAAGGGAAAAACCTAAGACACACTCCCTAGGGGAAAAAACCTGCATGTAATTTCTGTCCTTGACAGAATGTATTAAATAAGCAAACACCACCAACAAGCAAAACAAGTACTACAATGTAAAAATATTAAA
>NC_043706.1:100944204-100977130 GCF_006229205.1 Suricata suricatta
CCAGGGATCCCTTGTTTGTTTTGTTTCTTAAATGAGTTAAATCATACAGCGTTTGTCTTTGTTTGACTAATTTACCTCACTAGATTCATCCATGCTATTGCCAATGGCAAAATTTCATTCTTTTTTTATAGCTGAAAAATACTCCACATATATGTATATATACATATTTATATACCATGTCTTCTTTATCCACTGATAGAGAACAATATTATTGTTCAGGGTTTTGACATTTTTAATTTTTCTTTTAATTCATTGAGTTATGATAAAGTATTTAAATAATACTATTTGTCATTGTAGACTATCTAAAAGTAAAGTGTGCCAAATCAGCATTAAGTTTTTAATTTGAAAAAAGAAGCAAAAAGTAAGGAAAAGTTAAAGTAATGGACTGTAACAAATATAAAGTAATTAATTGTATGACAATTAAAATGTATAATATTTTCAGGGTCCCCACATGTTAGCTCCATTAAAGTTTAAACCTCTTTGGTGTTTTCACTTCAGTATCCCAATGCCTAGAATAGGGTCTCATTAATGTAGGCACTTAATGTATAGCTATTTGGGGGCACCTGGGTGGCTCAGTTGGTTAAGTGTCTAACTGTTGATTTCGGCTATTGATTTCTCACAGTTCATGATATTGAGCCCATGTCAGGCTTTGCTCTGACAGTGCGGAGCCTCCTTAGGATTCTCTGTCTCTCTCTCTCTGCACACTCCCCTGCTTTCTCTCTCTCTCAAAATCAAAACATAAATATTAAAAATATATATATAGCTGTTTGATAATGAATGAATACTGTTTCTTTCAGGGAGTATCAATAAGGTGAAAGGATATTCAACTCAGTAATTTTTTTCCAGAATATATTTGCTTATTAGGTCAATGATTTTTTAGTATTTTTTAAATCCTTCATTGTTAGCCTATAATTTGTGGGCCTGCAGTCATTTTTTGAGTTCCAATTTGGTGCTCTGAGAACCTTCGTTAATTATTTTGAGGTGTTCACTAGTATTCTTGATAATCAACATTTAAGAAAACAGTAGCTCAAAGTGCCCAACTTCTAAGGAGAATGCCAGGAAGGAATCTTAGTGTGATGTGGGACCACATTTTATCTGACAGCATTCTTAGAGCACTTGGTAAATGTGTTTTGATAAAGAAAGAAAAAAAGGGGGAGAATGGAGAAGGAGGTTAAATTTACATTCAAGAGCATCATGATAGCAGGATTTCAAAGTTGGGAAGAAGCATTGTGATCAGATAGCCATAGCAACAGAAGCTGATGCTGCCTATGTCCCTTTAAGTTATGTAGGCACTTATTTTATGAGAGAAACTGGAAACTGGAACTCAAAGAACTTAAGTGATTTACCCATGTCTACAAAATGAGTGTGTCTCCAGGGTGAAATTAAAATTAAAATTAAAATTAAAATATCCTGCATCCTTAAAGAAAATCCATTTGTAACATCCTCTGCCCAGCTTTATTTTTCTGTAGTACACTGTGCCACATGTCTTTTCCATAATCAAGATTTCAGTGAAAAGTGTTCGTTAAAGAAGAAGGAACACTAAGTTGAAGTAGAGTCCTAATTTGTCACAAAAGAATTAGATTATTTCAAGAATGAAATTACTGCAGTACTGAAAAAATGCTGGTGTAGAGAGATTTTAAGTGCCAACTATTTTAAACAAAGAACTAAATAAATAATAGATCTATGTTTAAAACAGAATGCATTTTGTAGGTGATGTAAACATAAATAATACATATACATAATGCAATGTAAATTAATACATATTAATTTTAATATTTAATAAATATATAGGATATAAATATAAATATGTTCTATATGTTTGTAGTGGACAGGCTACAGTGTCTCCTACTTGATTTTCTCAAGTGACTTCAGGAGGTTTTTTTTAAGGCAAAATCCAAATAGATATATTAATGGAAAGTATTCATTACCTCTGCATGTGGAGGTCAATTATACATATAGTGCTGATATATTTCTCTTTTAAGGAAGAATCACAAGGCTAACTATATGCAACTTAAAAATATATTATTTTAAATTTTATTAAAATAATTTAAACGTTAATACAAGTTAATGTTTACATGCCCTAATATCATAGTATAATCTTGAAATTTAAATGTGTTCTTTGAGGCTTTACTCACCCAACACACTTCTGGATTTCTGGTCGTCTGGGATAGTCTTCTGAGGACAGCATTTTTTCATGAATTGCAAATAAACCTCCAATTATGACATGTCCTGGAGAAGTGGCAGCCACGAAGTCATCAGGGGTCTGGCAAGTCTGGGAAGTAGCAAGAGGAATCACAAAGCAGGTAATCAGTATAATCAATAGTGCCATGTTTCTATCTTATTTGCTCAGTTCATGTGAGTTCTTAGGAGTCATTAAGCTCACAGAGTGCCAACAACATGGTTCCTATTTCACCTGTAAACAACATGTAAGGTATAGGGCCGTGTCAAAGGCCGGAAACATTCAGTTATCAGATGCTTGATGAGAGTCAAAACAGTTCTTCACCAATAAGAACATATTGGACTATAACACTCCATTGTTGGAGATGTATGCCAGCAGCAACACTAGGAAAAAAGTTACAGAATTAGAAACACAGGTCCTCACTGGGGTAGCATTCTTATATTTCACTGATAAGTCAAGGACTTTGGATCATGTTGGCATTTCTTTTGAAGTAGAATATAGAATTTTCAGGAGGGAGCAGTCGAGGAAAGTCTTTCCACTTCAGGAACAGACAGTTTTACATTTCCAAACATATCATATTCAAGGCACACAAGCTTCAGTGTAGTTTATAAACTGTTTAGAAAAATAAAATAATGAAATACAGTTAGTTTTAGGTATTTAGCACTTCCGGTTTACATGTCTTGGAAATAAGTAGTTTTGGTGGTAATGGTCAAAACTAAAATTGGGTTGCCTGAGTGACTCAGTTGGTTAAGTATCCCAACTTTGGCTCAGGTCATGATCTCACAGTGTGTGAGTTCGAGCCCTATGTCGGGCTCTGTGCTGACATATCAGAGCCTGGAACCTGCTTCGGATTCTGTGTCTCCCTCTCTCTCTGCCTCTCTCTCACACACTCTCTCTCTCAAAAATAAACATTAAAAAATTTTTTAAAACACTAAAATTGAGATAAAACTTACCTGATATAGTGTTTGATTTTGACCAAGAAAGGTCTGTCATAGATCATTGACATTGCCACAGTCTGCGGATTTTATTTTTATAAATTTGGAACAAATTTTAGTCTACATGTTCTCAAATGCTTAGGAATCTAAACTAACATGATTTAATGGATATCTTTTAGAACTTAACAGAGGATAGGTAAACCTCAGTAACTTAGGCACCATTAAGAAAAAGTTGAAAAATTTAAACTTTACTTTTTAAAATCAATCTTTTTCAAACACTGGATTAAGAAGGGATATCGTGGGCAAGTAGTTCCAAACCCAGTACATCCAGATGGTTGATGGGTAGCCGACATGTTTAAAGGGATTTCAGAAGATAACAGAGCATGATAACAACTGCGCTGTTTTTCATCGTCCACATAAGCTGTAGGTTCCACTGACCTGTGGTTGTGCCAACTGAAGAGTGGAGAAGTCACAGCTCTTCACATTTTTACATTTTTCCCAAAGGCAGGATTTCCTCTTAGGTTTCAAACCAGTTACCTTCAGCTGTTCAGAAAGTTTAATATACATGAGTTTGCAGTTTCTTCAAATGTACAGAAATTGCACTTTGCCTATCTTAATCTTATTATTCATTTGTATATGAATATGTGTGCAATTAAATGGTTTTGTTTTTATGAATGTAGTCATTTTGCTCAGATAACTTCCAAGGTCTACTGTTTCGAGTTTCGAGTTCAAGGATGATTTTGGTAAAGATAAAAAAATAATAAATTCAGGTAATTGTCCAGCAAAAGTATATAATAGGTATTAAACAACTCAGAGTGATTCTGAAGGTATGACCCTCATGTGACCATATTATTCAGATCTGACATTTGAAAAATTGGTCACAAAGTTATACCAATGATTCCTTTTAGGTTGCAATTTTAGCAATATTTAAGGACTTTTGTTTTCTGCCAAAAATTAAAGATAAATCACATTTTTAAATTTTATTATTATTTTTTAGATTTTTTTTTTTTATTTTGAGAAACAGAGAGAGCATGAATGGGGGAGGGGTAGAAAGAGAAAGAGAGAACCACAGCAGGCTCCGTGGTATCAGCACACAGCCCCTCTTGGAGTTTGATCTCATGAGCCATGAGATCAAGACCTGAGCAGAGATCAAGAGTCAGATACTTAACTGACTGAGCCACCCAGGCACTATGACATTTTCTTATTTTAATAAATATACTCTAACCTGGGAAATTTATTTTGATAAGGGAGCCTTCTGAAGGCAGGAACAAAAGGTTTTGAAAGCCCTGTAAAATGCAGTGTCATGTGGCACTTTGGACAGATTGGTTGGCTCTGTCCACTATTTGGTATATGACCATGAATGAGTTACTAAAACTTTTCTGAACAATAATTTTTCTCATTTATAAAACAGGTAAGCTATTCTTTATCAAAGGTGCATTTTTGAGACTTGAACTGAATTGATTTGTAATGCTCCTGTATTCTAGTAGGCATTCAGTAATGAGCAATCCATTAGGATTACTATAACAAAAACACTGTAAACTGTGTGGCCTATGATCTACAAACATTTATCTCACAGTTCTGAGGCTGGGAAATCTAAGATCATGGCACCAGCAGGTTCAACAGCTGGTGAAAGCCTGCTATAAACCTCACCTGGTGGAAGAGGCCAGAGAGCATTCTTGATGGTACCTTTATAAGAATACTAATCCCCTTCATGAGGGCTCTGCCCTCATGGTATAATCATTTCTCAGAGTCCCACCTCCCAATATTGCAACCTTTGGGGTTCCATTTCATTATCTAAATTTTGGGAAGACATTCAGAAATATTTGGTATATTTGAATGTTTGGGAAAGTATTCAGACATAGTAACTCCCACTTTCCCCTTCCCAAAACCAAATAAAAGTTATTAATTCTTAAACTTGGAGTGCTTTCTACAGTTGGCATTGCTCAGAGCTCTTTCTCAAACATCATACATGCATGCCTGGTAGAAGTGATGATGTTTGTAATAGTACCACTAACTAGTTGGTTATTATCTCCCTAGAAGGTAAATCATTATTGAGTTAAGCTAGAAAGAAGATACAGTGTATATTAATTACTTCAGAATTCCACTGGACATACTATCTTCACTGCTGTAGTTTCTGTCATTATCAAGATTTAATTTTGGACTAGGGGCAGCACTTTTACCCATAGTTTTCACTCTAAAGTTACTACATATTTTCTGCTATTTAAAAACCCATGTGCTTGACATGTAATGACAACAATAACAATTTCAAAGATTTTTTTAAACAATAATTTTTGAAGGATAAAAAGTCTTGAAGAAAATTTGAAAGATGAATTACCGATGGCAGTAGTCATTTCCTCCTTTTGATCTCAAGGTTCTATATTCTTTGTAACTATCTTTATGTGAAAAGATAGCTGGCTAATATTATTTAAAGGGAAAAGTATGGAAGTGACAGCATTACCACCCTGCTTGGACAAGTACAGAAGGGATGTGCACCCAGTGAGTAAGATGCTGTGTTCTATCATCATCTGTCTATAGCACTGATGAAGGAATGACCCCCCACACGACCTCCGTGATAAAAGGCTACAGTGAAAACTAGATCAGGCTGGAAATGGCCCTGAGGTACCAGCGGCTCACAGTGTGGCATCCGCTCTCTAGGAAACTTTTAAACCAGTTAGCTTGACACCTGTCAGCTTTTAGGTGTTAGTTTTCTGTTCTGTTATCCTAGTTTCTCACCCACCCTCCCCACTTCTACTCCCCTCTTTCATACTTCATTAAATTTCATACTAATAATGACACCACAAAGTTGTTTTCAGTGCTATTTGCATCTGCAGTGAGATTTTTAAAACAAAACCATCTTCAGAATTAAAGGCATATATTTAAATAGTGGATTTCAGTTATCTGCAAGAGGAATTGCAGGGAGGACCAACTTGGCAAGAGGAACTTTTGGACCACACTAGCACACAAGACCAGCCAACAGAACAGCTCAGGGCACTGAGTCTGAAATGAAAGAAGCCAACATGAGTGTTATGAAGGTAGATGCCAGTATCTGAAGCCTGGAGGGAAATAAGCAGATTTTTAAGAATTAGTTCTGATCCATCAGTCCACATTGTCAATCACCTTTAGTTTCTTTTTTTCAGGGCTGCAGAAACAAAAATATATTTAGCTAAAACAGGCAATTATTCAAAACACAATACCAAAACTACATTTTATTTGACCAACATTAAATTTGAGTGCATGTTTATGTCTTTACTGCATCTATTTCACAAGAACCTCTTATCAAGTAGTTGTAACAGGAGATTGCAACCTTAAGAACACAACTCTAAGGGCTGAGCCAGGAATCCCATGATTAGGCTCTTTCAACTGGCTAATGTTGTGCTAATATCTTACATGTTTACTTATTCTTCTTACTGTTTTGTAATTTTTTGTATGCATAAGTATTATCTCTTCAACTAGATAGACACTTTTTATAAGGCTGAGATAGGGTTTGATAGGCCTTTGTATATCTCATAATTTATTGTCTTTCTAGAAAATACAGTTTTGTGATGTGTTTAACAATATTACAAATGTATTGTTCAGTTTGATATTTTTAACAAGTCATTAGTAAGTTCATAGTAGAGTAACCTCAGTAAACTAATTTGAGCTACAGTATATACTTGATATGATCTGCATTTTTATAGTCTATTACTCATCATTCACTTGCAAAAATCAAAATATCAATTCATCGTGCATAAGCAGTAGTGAGTGCTAGAAGGATATCATTGTACTACGAATCACAAAGTTCACTAAAACTTATGGTAAAAGGGTAAAATTACATGGCAAAGGCCTACATGCCCAGTGAACCCAACTAACTGCCTAGCTAAGTAATTTATTTCATTTAGTTGGATTTCAAATATCTCAGTAAGATCAGAGATGGTTCTTAACAAAGTTATAAAATAACAGTCAAATTTTTAATCCTCTTGCAATCTTTCAGCTATCAGGGACCCCGTTCCCCTGTATTTACCTTTATTTCTTCTCAGTATCTCATCCCTGTGCTAGTCTGTATTGAATTGTCATTTATCCCTGCAACACTTCTGCTCCATCAGACGTCATCTTTTTTTCTGTATTACTGTCTATAATTAAAGTTTCTCTTTTAGTAATTCTTATTTAATAATAATTTTTATTTAATAGATAGTTTTAACATTAGGTAACTAATTTCCTTTAGTATGCAACATAAGGGATACTATCCTACTTAGGGCACTGCACCCCTGTAGGTCTATGAATGGAGTAGGAAGAAGTCTATAAATCCCTTAAGATGGTGTAAACATTTTGAGTGAACATGCGTATGTAGATTATTTTGGGGAGAGAATTTGGGGCTTTTATCAGGTGATCAAAAGGGTGTGTTACTCCCAGAAAAGTTAAAAACACTGTCTATTCCATTTAAGCCTTGCTTCCTAGGAAACACAGGAATGTTTTCTGAGATAAAGATCCTTTGTTGCTACATGTTTGTAACTCAGATCATCCTCGCTAATCTTCCACCAACAACTTCATCATTCGCTTGATACACATCTTCACTTGGTACCACCAGTCAAAAGATTATGTGAGCAAAGCACTATTACCCACAAGTCACTGCTCATCCATTGCAGAGAGAACAGAACTAGATCACTACCCTAAGAATGCCAGACCTACTTTCCCTGCTTACCACAAAATGAAATGATGGATATTTATTTTCTGGTGAGACTAAGCAGCAGAATCAGTCTGTAGTGTTTTATTTGTTCAGAATAGAATAAGCCAACTGTTAGTTTTTCAAAGCTATCTTCATTTTATTTTTTCCACAAATCATATAAAAGATGAAGGGAAGAACTTGAATATTTTAGGTTACCATTTAGATCTATGTTTTATAGTCTCACATGGAACTCTAATAGAGCATCTCATCATTTTGTCCTTCTGATATTACTGTTTTACTTTCAAAAGTACTTCTTTTGCCCATCTCATCACGAATTAGAAAATAGACAAGGAAATAAAAATCCTGACACATCTACTTTAGTGTCCAATCTTTGTCTCAACCTTGTTTTTATGTTTTGAGTCACTCATATTGCAAACTGTATTTTTAGTAGAGTTATTAAAAAACAAAAGAAATTTGCACAAGTCGCATATGCTTGAAAGCCATTTTAAAGCCCTTTAGTGGCTTGATACAATTTGTAGATTGAGTGAATGTCTTACTTATCAATTAGTTTTTTGATGTGTTTAGACATGGTGCAAGTCAACCACTTAGCTCTCTTTTCTCTATGGTAAATAAAAAATGCATAATTTATGAAAAAATTTTCAGGAATTTACAAACTATACCTTTATGTTCCCCACACTCCCTAATGAACATTCTGCACACAACAGTTGTTTACACTGGCAAGAAACCTGATCCTTCTTACCCAGTTTGCTGTGTTGGACTCAAAGTTGCGAAAGTATAAAGAAATTCTTTTCTGCTGCAAATGTTGATGCTAGAATATTTTCAATCTTCTTGCATTTGATTTTGTCTTAAATGTCACTTCCTTAGTGAATGTTTTGTTTTCTTCACAGCATTCATTACTATCTGTTGCTGTTGAATGCTTATTTGTTTACGTTGCATCTCTTCAATTATATTTTAAAGCTCCAGAAGGCCAGAAATTATGTCCATATTCTTACTTGATTATGCCCAGTATTTTATGCAGTGCCTAGCCACATGTAGACACTCACTCACTGGTTGTTGAACAAATTAATGAGTACATCAGAACAGCACAGAAAAATGGGTGGTAACAGCACAGACTGTGCTTCCTAGCTGGTTGGATGTTGCTTTGAGAACCTACAACACCCAGAGGAACTCTGAAAACTGAACAATGGTGGAGACCATTCAGAAGCCAAAAGCAGGAACACCAAGTTCACATTGGTTTTCTGCAGTTTGTAATGTCAGAACGATGACTTGTTCAGGGCATCAGTGACACCTGCTTCCCTATTTATTCATTCTCTGCTTTCCACTCCTCAAGAGGCAGCATAGTAAGCACCTGGCTGATTGTAGGCCCAACAGACTGTTCACTACCAACTTGTTATTTTTTTTCAACCTACTCCATTAAGTTCACAGTTCATATCATGAATGTCACATGTTTGTGTTTTAAGGATAATAGCTTTTTATATGAGCTATACATGCAGCTCTTAGTTTCGGTTCAGTAACAAGGAACAGGCCAAAGTACATGATAGGTAATTAGACAACAAATTCAGCAACTCTGTAATATGAACAAGTTACCTGTGTAAAAGCTGCAAATTTGCTCAGGAAAAAAAATGCCTCTATGAGTTTCACATCAATCTAAACAAAACTAAGAGGTTGGTGATTTGGAGAGGGAAATAGGACATTGTGCAAGAGACAAGCTCAGGTCTTCTCCCTTAAGATTCCAGACAATCAACAGGCTTAATCCCTCAAACAAAGGCAGACAACTTTGGTTAGACTAGGTTGGTGAATTATTGCAGATCTGGCTGCTGTGGTTGGTAAGCACTCATTAAAGTTTTTTTTTTTTTTTTTTTTTTTTACAAAGCTTCTTGTACAAAGAGATGATAGAACTCTTGAAAACAAATAGATAGAAACCTCTCTATTATGAATGAAAAGGGTAGTGTAACAGATAACTAATTTGAAAGCTAATTCTACTTATGACTGTTTTGTAGGATCCTAGTTGGTTAGATTCAGTTGACTAGTTGTTTCAATGTAGCTCTGAATCCATCGTGTTCTTAAATACTGTAGAAATAGATGCATGTAATTCTTTAAGTCTGTAATGTAGAAAATGAAAGTTGGAAGTAAGAAACGAGGTTGAGTCATATATATATTTGTGCTGGTAGATCATTATCAAATGTCCTGAGGTACTATCTAAGGTAAGCCAATAATGTAGCAATTCAGTGCTTTAGGGAAGTATAGAAAGACCTTGGATTATTATACTTGAAATTCTATTCTGAGCTATGCTTAACCTAAATGAACCTCAGACAGTTAACTGGCAGTTGATCAAAGTTACTTTTCATTTGCCTGTAGATGCTTTCCTTTTTTGGGAAAAAGGCATATTAAACTGTACCTATCATATATTTATGTTAAATAAATAGCGTGTGCGTACTATGTTTCTGGCACTGTTCTGGGTGCTGGAAAAACATATGAAGTTTATATTCTAATTGAGGAGGCAAACAATGATATAAAAATGTATGTTTTGTCATATATTAGAAGGTATTAAGAAGGTTATGAGAATAGTAAAGTAGGTAGGGACATAAAGTGTTCTAGAGTAGGGCTGGAAATTTGGTCAGGCAAGCTAGTCCATCAAGGCCTTGCAGAAAAGATGACATTTGAGGAAAGATCTAAAGGTGAGGAGATAACTGTGGAAGTGAGAGGGAAGAGCCATCCAGGTAGAGGTGAATGGAAAGCTTTTTTTGAGAAAGGGAACAAGAGGAAAAGTAGTAAGAAATGAAGAAATGACAGGGGGCCATATGAGAGCCTTGCAAATCATTGTAAGGATTTTGCTTTTTACTCTGAAACTGGGAATTTACTGAAAGCTTTTGAGTAGTAGAATGACATATTCTGATTTACACTTTTAAAGGATCATTTTGTCTCATTGAGAATAGACTGGGGGTGAGTGGTGGCAATGATTTAGGCAACATGATGCTGTTCTGGTTAATCTGGTAATAATGGAGAAAGTGAGAAGTAGTCAAATTTTCTGGATATATTGAAAAAGTAGAGCCATCAGAATTTGCTGATGTCATTACTTTAGAGTGTCACATCTAAAATTCATATATTTTTTTCTTTCTTAGTTTCCATCCAGAAATACACTAAGGAAACTGAGACAGTAACTGAGGTCATACTACTTGGCTATCGAGTCTGTAATTTGAAGTAGAAAAAGTTCAAGAAAATGATGTAATATTTCTCAATATTTTTGTATTATTATTTTACTTATCCCAGGATATTCAGATATAAAATGGGATAAAAGATAAAATGCAAACCGTCTTTTCTCTTACTAAGTGCGCGTAAATATAATTCTTAATGAGGTGTGGCTGGAACATTGAATTTGGTCTTAATGGTTCTGTCTTTGCGTTTACCTAACAAGAACAGAATATGTCCATCTTGGAAAATGAAAAGATCAAAGAGTTTCCTCATTTGGCTTCAAAGACAGTAAAGGGAAAACAGGAAAAGAATAAAAGCTGGTATGTTTCGAGTTTTGAACTCACTGTCTCTTACAGTTCACTTTCTTAGTTAGTTTAAAACCACTGTAATTTACTGTAGTAAACAAGAGATGATAAAAGCATTTTCTTGTGATTATAAAGTAAACAAAAAACTCCACTTCAGAAAAAAAATCTTTCAGGAGATTAAAAAATAAACCCAGAATATTGATGTTAGAATTTCAGTGAATGTTGGAATCCTAGCAAAAGAGAGGAGTCTGATGGCTTCCTAGTATAGATCCTAGAAAAATCTGATAGAGAATTTTATGTGAGCTAATAGGAAAAAGAGAAAAAGAATACAACCCTATATCATTGTTTCCCAAACTTCCTTAAGATGTTATTAATTGTCCTTTGATTAAAAAAAAATCTTTTCAAGCTAAATAAAATGGGTTACTCTGGGTTAAGTAGTTGAACCCATCCTTTGTCCCCCAAGCTCCTAGAGTTCTCACTTCTTAGCCTTTCTTCACCCTAGAGAGATGGCCACATAGAGATACCTTCCACTAAGTGAGTGTTCTGAGTGTTTTTCCCATTTGAAAACCAGGTTTTTCCTTTTCCTTAATGATTTGAAGAAGTTCTTTATAAATTCTGCTAGATCTACGGTTTTATAATATTTTCTAGCATTCTGTTTCTTGTCTTCTCAAATCCCTCTCCATTGTTATTCCCTAATGTTTCAGAAAAAAATAGTGCCTCATTTTGGTCAGAATGACAAGTTCAAGGAAAGAACTTTACAGATAAGTTAGGAAACATTCTTTTGCTACTAAACTGGCAGCTTCCGAGATGCCCACAAACCCCCAACCATGAGGCTGAATCTGCATTTGCCGTTGAGTGCTGTAGTTTGGATGCTGGGCAGGTATTAATCTGCTAGTTTCACTTAATCTGTAGGCTCTTTTAAAACAATTCTTTAAATTTTCTTTTAACATTTATTTATTTTTGCTAGACAGAGAGAGAGAGAGACCGATCATGAGCAGGGGAGGTGCAGAGAGAGAGGGACACACAGAATCTGAAGCAGGCTCCAGGCTCTGAGCTGCCAGCACAGAACCCAATGTAGGGCTCAAACCCAAGAACTGTGAGATCATGACCTGAGCTGAAGTCAGACGCTCAACCAACTGAGCCACCCAGGTGCCCTAAAAATTTTTAGAAAATGTTTATTTTTGAGAGAGAGAAAGAGACAGAGAGATAGAGCCTAAGTGGGAAGGAGGCCGCAAGAGAGCGGGGGAGACACAGAATCTGAAGTAGGCTTCAGATTCTGAGCTGTAAGCACAGAGCCTGATGCAGAGCTTGAACTCAGGAACTGCAAAAACCATGACCTGAGCCAAAGTCAGATGCTTAACCAACTGTGCCATCCAGGAACTCCATGGACTCTTTAGTCAGAACTGACTCCTAGGACAAAACAGGCCATCTATTAGATATTTAAACTGAAATATGACTTACAATACACATGCTTAACTTAGTTTCCTTTTAAAGAATCAATAAATCAAGGCACCTGGGTGGCTCAGTTGGTTAAGCATCTAACTCTTAATTTCAGCTCAGGTCTTGATCTCAGAATTCGTGAGCTTGAGTCCCACTTGGGGCTGTGTGCTAGCATCATGGAGCCTGCTTGGGATTCTCTCTCCCTTATTCTCTCTCTGTCCTTCCTGTGTTCACACTTGTACACACACACTCTCTCTCTCTCTCTCTCTCTCTCTCTCTCTCAAAATAAATAAATAAAACTTTTTAAAAAATCAATAAATAAAGTTTGATGTCTTATTAGGCAGACAAGAAACAAAACATGAGTCAACTGAGGCTAAGTTAAAATTCTGTCTCTACCATTTAGTAGTTGAATGAACATAGCCAAGTAACTTAATTTCTCATTTCGCTTGTCTATAAAATAAAGCTAATAATACTGACCTCCTAGGGCTCCTGTGAAGATTAAATGACACCAAGAATGGAAAGTCTCTAATTTAGCACCTGGAACCAGTAATCACTTAATAGCTATTATTAATAAAAAGAGAGTAACTATAGTCAGACTCTAGTGTTTTCAGCAAGTGAGTCAGACACAGGCACTTATTCATTATTTGTATCTTGTAATCCACTCATAAAGCACTGAGCACAAAACTGAGATGAGATACTGATTCACAGTCCACTAAGCTGTCAGGAGGCAACAGTCTGAAATGTTGACCTGTTACAGAAGCTCCAGAGTTCACATTCTAAGCTGAGTCCAGTCACTTTTACAGTTATTTTGAAATCTTTAAAAAGTTATTTATAATTTTTGAAAGAAATTTCATTAAAATAGATATGCCATATAATAGGGCAGCTGTTTATTTACAGGACTCTTTCTTTTTTTTTTTTTTTTAAGTCAGGAGACAACCTAGAAAAATATTGTTCAACATCCCCACCTACTGGTAAGTCTAAAGAATGATATTATTCAATTAGTGAACGAACTGAAAATTCCTAGTTTCTAAGAAATAAGTCACTACTGATAATGATAATGATTAACGTGCACTGAGCATTTACTTGGTGTTGGAGATCTTTTCCAGAGTTTTATCACACGGTAAATTACACAATAATAAAGTGTGTTTTGGACTAAGTCCTATAAAGGAGGGAAGAAATTATTTTCAACATTACCATTGGGCAAGAGAACAAATCACTGAGCCAGGTCAAAGCAGGATCTTGGGTCCACATCATGGAAAGCCCAGAGGAGTAGGCTTCTCCATAACATCTCTGCTTCCAGTTTTCCTCCAAGCCAGTCCATTCTGCACTGCGACATTAATTTTTTTCATAGTGATTAAACACAAAGAAAGGATTTATGTTTCTGAATAGGCTTTAAAAAAAGATTTGAAAAATTTTAGCAGAGACAATAGTCTTAAAGCCAAAACTTCTAGTTGATGGGGTTGGACTTGTGAGACAAAGGAATGTGAAGATAAAACTCAGAGGCAACGGAGCATGAAGTATTGGCCTTGTAGAGTTGGCCTGAAAAATATATGATGATGTCAAAGCAGATTTCTCCCCCCTCCCCAATTAGATAAATATCTCACATATTGGGGAAAGCTGAAGATTGGGCAGGGTTATTATCTAGACAATGAGATCCTGGACCTGAGCCTGAAGCTAGTGGCATAAGGGAATGTACATTTTAGGATTTGAAGAAGGAAGGAGTGTATTTTACAAGTGGGAGGAATATAAGTAATTTGTGGTCAGAGAATAGATTGTAGAGAAGGCTATAAAGTCTTTGGCACTTCTTTCATAGAGAGATGTGATATGTGATGAATTTTGACTGACTTTGTAACTTCCTTGATCCCTACAATATCACAGAAGTGACATTATGCCAGTTTTTAGGCCCAACTCTTAAGAAATGGGCAGCTTCTACTTTCTGACCCTTGGAACATTCAGGGAACCCGGAATCTCCATGCCAAAATCCAAGTCCTCTTGGTCCTCCCTGGTGGTGAGACCACATGGAGGTACTTGACATTCTCAGCCCAACCTTCTGAAACGCTAGACATGTGATTGAGGCCCTCTGGAACTCTCCAGAACAGCACTTCCATCAGCAAAATACCACGAACAGAACTCGGTTGGTGCCACAAGAAACAGAAGAATTACCCGGATGAGCCTGAATTTTTGATGCATAAAATCAAGATGCAATAAAATAGGGGTTGCTTTTAAAACACTCTTTTTTAGAGTAAACTGTTAGCCAGCAATAGATAACCACAGCCTTCCTTTGAAGCCCATTCACATAGCAGCCAGAGAGAACATTGAAATGTAAATCAGATTTTGTTTCTTCTCTACTCAAACTCTGCAAAGGGTAAAATCCAAATCCAAAGTTCTTAAAGGGACCTTCAAGGCATTACAGGATCCAGTCCCTGTTACTTATCTAACTTCATTCTCTACTACTGTCCCCTGGATCCTTTGCCTTCTGCTCTCCTGAAAACAAACAAACAAACAAACAGCAACAACAACAAAAGAGAGCTTCAGGGGTGCCTGGGTCGCTCAGTCAGTTGAGCGTCTGGCTTCAGCTCAGGTCATGATCTTGCAGTTCCTGGGTTCAAGCCCCGCATCAGGCTCTGTGCTGACAGCTAGCTCAGAGCCTGGAGTTTGCTTCAGATTCTGTGCTTCCCTTTCTCTCTCTGAACCTCCTCTGCTTTGCACTGTCTCTCTTGTCTCTCAAAAATAAATAAAAGACATTTAAAAAAATTTTTTTTAAAGAGAAAGCTTCAGCCAATGGCTCTAGCAGTTTCCTTTGCCCAGAATACTGTCCTTCCACCTGGCCACTTGGCTAACTCCCTCACCTCCCTAAAGTATTTGCTCAGATGTCACCATCTCAAAGAGGCCTATCCTGCAGATCTTATTTAATGTTATTAATTATCCTCCCCACCTGACCCCTCATCCTCCCACCACACACAGCACTCTGATCCCACTTATCCTGTACTATTGTGACTTTTTCCCAATTACATAACTTGTTTATTCACAATTTATTAAATTGTTCATCTTCTTGACTGGAGTAGAAACTCCTTAAAGGCAAGATCTTCTTCTGTTTTATTTTGTTTTCACCGATGAGTCCCTAGTGCCTGACATATACTAAGTACTCACTAAATATGTTAGATATCGGAGTCGATGAGATTACTTTGAATTAACAGGGTTACAGTATCTACCACTGAGCAGATATGGGGCCTCCAGAAGTAAGTTTAGTTTAGTTTTAGAAAAATACGTTAAACTTTCTCTCACTGAGTTCTCTGAAAGTGCAGATACTTTCTCTACTGTATATTTTTGAGCCAAAGACAGCAGGCAAGACTCTGACTCGTGACAATAGTTTTCTAAATGGAGTATAATCACCATCATCATCATCATCATTACCATCATCATCTTCCTCACCACCTTTGGAACTGCTTGCAAACCCAGACTACAAAGTAACTTTACCAAGGCCATCCCCTATGTGAGACAATAGGCAAAGCATTGCCTCAACTATTTCTTTATTTTTTCTCTAGTTTCCCCTTTGTGGGCCCAATTAAATTCCATCTTTTCCTTGTGTGCTGAGTGCTTTTACCTGAAAGGGTGCTGAATTACGTCAAAAGCCTTTTCTATGTTTATTGAGATGTTTGTTTTTCTTTATTCTGTTAATGAGTAAATTATACTGATTGATTTTAGAATGTCAAAGTATCCTTGCATGTCCAGGATAAAAGCTCTTTGTCATAATATATTACCCTTATAATATCTTGTTGGATTCAATTTTGCTGAGGATTTTTGTGTCTTGGCTTACGAGGGATAGTCTGTAATTTCTCTGCTTGTAATGTCTTTGTCAGTTTTTGGGAGTGGAATTTTGCTGACTTTGTAAAGTGATTGGTAAGTAGTCCTCCCTCTTCTATTTTTCTGAAAATTTGTGTGAGTGATATTATTTCTTCATTAAATATTTGATAGGAATCGCTAATGAAACAATTCAGACCTGTAGCTTTCTTTATGGAAAAGGTTTTAGTTGTGCTTTCAATTTTTAAGAATAGGATAGAGCTGGGGCACCTGGGTGGCTCAGTCAGTTAAGCATTGGACTCAGTTTAGGACCCGGCTTTGGGTGAACACAAACCCAGCTTTGGCAAGCCCTGCTTCTCTCTCTCTCTCCCTTCTGCCCCTCCAAGGATTCTCTCCCTCTCCCTTTCTCTCTCCCTTTCCCTCTTTCTATCCCTCTCCCCCTCTCTCTCTTTTTTTTTCTCTCTCTCTCTCCCTTGCTCACTTGCATCCTCTGTATTCTGATTTTTCCATTGCTTGTTGAGTCAGTGTTGAGGACTTGTGTTTTGGAAGAGATTTGTCCACTTTGTCTAGATTTTAAAATTTATTGGTCAAACATTGTTCATGAATTTTGTCTTTTGCCATATGTAGAATCTATAATAATATCTCTGTTTTATACTTGGGAGTGGTCATTAGTGTTTTATCTTACTCTTTTAAAAAATTAGTCTTGCTAAGGATTTATAAATGTTGCTAATCTTTTCAAATATTCAATTTTTTGAATATTCTTTAATGTTTTTTTTGAAATGATTTTACCTCACATTCTTATTATGCCTTTCTTTCTACTTTCTTAATTTTAACTTTCTTCTCTTTTGCTAACTTCTTAATATGGATACTTAGATCACTGATTTTAAACCTTTTCTTCTTTACTAGTATAGTCATTTAAAGCTATACATTTTTCAGTAAGTATTGCATTAGCTGATTCTCACCAATTTTGTTCAAAATCAATTTTTGATTGGTTATGTTTTTTATCATCATTCAGTTGAAATATATTTTTTGTCTTGTGATTTTTCCTCCCTTTGACCCATGTGTTACTTAGGAATGTATCATTTAATTTCCAAATATATGGAGTTTTCCTAGATATTTTTCTTTTGTCAATTTCTAATTTAATACCATTCAAAGTAAACCCTGTAAGGTTTCAACTGTTTAAAATATACTGAGATTTTTTTCTTTTTTCTATTATAGTTTATTGTCAGGTTGGTTTCCATATAACACCCAGTGCTCATCCCAACAAGTGCCCTCTTCCATGCCCATCACTCCCCTTTCTCTCCCCCACGCCCATCAGCCCTCAGTTTGATCTCAGTATTCAAGAGTCTCTCATGGTTTGTCTCCCTCCCTCTCAAGATTTGTTTCTTAAGAGCTTAGTATGTTAAGTAAATGTTCTAGATACATTGAAAAAGAATGCATATACAATTGTTGGGTACAGTGGTCTATAAATATCGATTAGATCAAGTTGCCTTGTAGTTTTCTCAGATCTTCTATATCCTTACTAGTTGTCTATTTGTTCTAGTAATTATTGAGATGAATGCCAAAAATTCTATGATTGTGGGCTTTCTGTTTCTTCTTTTAGTTCTCTCCAATTTTGCTTCATGAATTTTGAAATTTTGTTATCAGATGCATACATGTTACAACTTTAAAGAGTTGCCTCTCTGATAATATTCCTTATCTTGAATTCTTTGTCTTATACTAATATAATCACATTTTGTATAGAAATTTAATGAGTTGCTTACTATTTCAGAAAATCGCATTACCAATGACAACATCTCTTATGTATCTTAGTTACCAAAAAAACTCTCTGCATGTATAACTCTTCCATTATGGTGATTCTATGTTTAGATGCAAACATCAGATTTCTTAAAATGTTTTAGCAATGTCATGCCTGAACATGTATCCATTGAAATGCTTATTATGTATTATTAATAATCTTTCTTTGCTTTACTCTTTATATTAGAGCTGGTACATTACATTGATTATATATATATGTATATAGTTATCTGTGAATTTCTTTTGGTGTAGTAAAGAGACTATTATAAAACATTTACTATAAGATAGGGGTATAGGGTGTGAGGATGTGTGTAAGTAGGGCTGAGAACCACTGGTCCAAACATGTATGAGACAGACTTGGCCCTTATGTTGGTAGGGGTGTCCAACAAACTTTGCATTGTATTGGTTAACATATGAATGTTTAAATCAGGCAGGGCTAAGTTCACTTTATTTCCTCACTTACTAATCATGAGATGTTGCGCAAGTCACTTAAATTTTTGAGTCTCAGTTTCTTCATCTGTAAAAAAGTCATATTTGCACCTACCTCGTAGAATCAGTGTGAAGGTAAGTACTTAACATAGTGCCCAGCATAAATGTGGTTGGTGTATGATATGTTATTATTAAAACCCAATAAGTTAATGAATTATTATACTAAACTTTATGAGCAAAGTGTTATATACAATTAATAATATAGATATTAATAAACGTGTCATATTTATTCTTTCATTCCTGAACTACTTGCTCCTTTATTCTAGCTCTAGGATTCAGTGTGTCATTATTCTACCATGTATTTTTTCCAATTATGGCAAATTCTACATTCAGTTTATCTTAGTTATTTCCTCTGGGTTTTGAATTTGCACTCAAATTTATCAACACTTAGGTTTTGCACTTTTCCATTTCCCTTTGTCTCATTCCCCATATTCTTATCAGCATTTCTTATTTTCCTGCAGGACTTCAGGACTTACACAAGTGAATGTGAGTTCCAGGTCTCTCTGGATGTCCTCCATCTGTTTTGCAGAGATGGTTGGCAGGGTGAAGCTAGGAAGCCTGCTTACTCAAGACGCCTGGATGTATTATTCTTCTCTCCCTACAAGTGGTAAAGTGCATCCCTGACAGGGGGAAGCTCCACCTCCTGTAGGGTTTCTACATAGTTAACCCTACAGAGAGCAGATCAGATTGAAGCAGTGCAGATATTGTTCATATCATTCCATTCTCTGGTGCAGTGAATCTTGATAACATTGGTAGATTGTGAGTTTTTTCAAAAACCACTTTATAATCTTAACTTTAAAGTTAAATTCATAATTTCATTATCTATGACATGCATTCCAATTTCCACAAATTTTCGTGAGTACTAATTTTTCTAGCTTAATGTTTGGATTCCTTCACATCAAAGTAGATGATGAAATAATTGGAAGTCTAACATATGCCATATGTTGGCACTGTGGAATTACTTTTTCTCTCCGTAGGCTTTTAATTACAAATGCATCAGAACAGGGTCAGAACAAAAACTATCTTTACCATGACCCTGACTCAACTAAAATTCTATTTACCTTAATCACTTCCTGTCTCAATGATTGCAATTTCCTTTTTTTTATAGTCTTCTTCAATTTTCTTACTTCTAACTCTAAGTGAATGTTGAAGGCAGCTGGCAATCCATAGATTATTTCATGGAAATGTTGTAGGAGAATTTCCATTAGTCTAATTTTCCTTACATGGTCCACCAGTAAGTCATATAATGACCTTGATAATTGCCCTTCTATCTCTGGAGGGACCAATTAACTCTTACGTCTCTCATGACTTCCTTCAAAATGAACTCATAGTTAGAAAGAGATAATCAACCACCTTTTGATGTGAATTTGTTATAAATTAGTAGTTATAATAGCTATGCTGTAAGGATGAAGTAGCTATTTATTCAGTTCATAAAACTGAAGCTTACTTCACATTATTGTCAGTTGGTGAACAGGCTTAATATTCAGCTTGGTTTTACATCTGATTTTAAGTTGCCCTACATGTCAGTGAGTTAGATTTCTGGAGACATGAGCAAACAAAACTTACAAATAGATCAACCCAAAATGTGTAATCATTATTTTCTCTCCATGTTAGTGTAAATGTCTAGTACTGTGTGGCATTTAATTTTTTTAACTTGGTGCATTATTTTCAAAGTTATATATTCTGATTTATTTTGATGCATCCAGTTAATGTTGAAATAAAATTCAACTTGCCACGTATTATGGAAACTCACAGTTTTAGTACTATAGAATTTAGGAAAATGATCAATAAACATTTTTATTTGAAATATTAATCATTTATGTTTTTAGATATTTGTGGTTTTATAAAAGTTAATATCAAGCCTGCTTTTTGGCTTCTCTATCTCTTATTGACTCCTCCCATCTTTATGTTTTTAACCTGGAATATAGGATGTTCCATGATGATGTCAACATGATCAGCAAATAATTTTCATCCAAGGATAAAATGAGTTCTATCACCTTTCTATGTATTTTTCACTTTCTTATTTTATATTTATATTATAGTTTCATATTTTATGTAAACTAATAAAGATTCTTTTGAAATTTCACATAATATCATCATAAACGGTTACCTGAAAAGACAAGATATACAAATTGGACATGCTTTCTAATACAACAATTAAATTATTTATTTCATTCAAATGTGATACAAATGGTAATCAAGAAAAATGTTCTACATGTAATGCCATATCCACTTAATAGTATTCCATAATTGACTGTGGAAATGGAGAAACTAAAATGGAAACTATACCATGCCCTGGGTGGCTCAGTCGGTTAAGCCTCCGATTTCGGCTCAGGTCAGATCTCACGTTCGTGGGAAAGTGGCCCAGAAACTTCCTCCCGATTCTTCAAAGTAGAGAAGATGAAGCCAGTGCCAGAGATTGCTAAGAGCATGTAGTGATGAACACTACCAAAACAATGGGTATTCCCTGGAGCTTTTTCCCAACAGGGTGTCCATATGGAGATGGTGTTGATCCCCTATATCTTGTAGTTCAGAATGGGCAGACTCATCTATTCAGCTCAGTTTGCTGTAGAGACATTGTCGTTTTCCACATGAGCCATGGTTGAAAAACCAGGAAAGCACCACAGAGGCTACTGAGAAATTATCACCTTCTCATTCCTCAGCCTGCTATCTACACTCTCCCCTCCTCCACACTGCCTTTCCGAATGAGCCATAATCTGGCTGAAAGCATTCCCTAAGATTTTAGACTATGACTTAGGCTGGGCACATTATCCTTCATCATGTCTTCTAAAGGCCAATTTTCCTTGTCTTAATATGAGAAATTTATAACATGTGACACTATTGCATAAATTCCATTTTATGCAGCTATTCCCTGGTTCCAAGGTGGGTATCTGCATAGTTCACATGTACTTTGGATAACACTAATACAGATTGTCCAACTTCAAGAAATATCATCTTAATCCTTAATCAACTATTTTTTCTCTTGACTTAACTTATTATGCTCTATCATTATTTTTCCCATAGAGGTATCCAAAAGCAGTAAGTTTTGGAATGAGTAGCATTTACTCAGCAACTCCAATTGATAAATTGTTTAGTAAAGATTATGCATTGAGCTCCAAAACTTTTAAACAGAGTGAGAGATGAGGAATAAATACATTGCACACATAATCTTAGAACTACAGCCTGTAGTTAGTAGGCAGAGTTACCCATTCTACTCAGTGACAAGTTACAAAATTAATGATTTAAGCAAAACTAATCTTGTATAGCTTGAGGAAATTACATGAGTTCTGAAAAGAGTTATTGATTTCAAAATTGTATTTAAAAAGCAATGTATTCATCAAAATTATGAATAATTAGTCAAATTATTGTATACAGCAAAATGATTTTAATAAGCATATTCACACATCCCTTTTATAAAATACAAAAAAATTGGAAGGCTGAGAAATGTAAAAGCTACAATCTTCAATATGCAGATTGTCCAATGACAATTCCCCAAAAGGGATTCTAAGTAACAGAACCATTTAAAGTGTATTTCACAACTAAAGGATGATATGCAGAAGTATGCTGAGAAAAGAAAGGGGCTTGGAACCAGCTATTAATTACAAAATATTAAAATCAAATGTATAAATATTTCCTTAAATTTTAAATGACCTAGTTTCTTCTGTATTATCCACAACAATAGATAAAACATACCTAAAAATTGATGTTTCCAATAAAGGCCTTTTAATTTCAATTATTTGCCTTGTTTTGCAAGGAATATTCATGCTGAAAAGCATTCTGGTCTTGCCCATTTCTCCCAAGTAATCACTGATATGACATCTGACAATTTATTGTCTTCATCTTATAGGCTACACATTATGCATTGAAATTAAATCCTTGATAAGCTAGCATATCTTGTTACATAATTTGTTATTTGGTATAACAGGCACCCCAACCCACTAGGAAAATATGTGGTAAATACAATACTGTAACTAAAAAGTTCAAAAATAAAGTTGAGTATGTTTTGCCTTAAATATGCTTAATTTATTTAGAGAGCTTGGGGTTCACACTTGTAATATCTTAGTCTGTTTACACCCATAACATGTGTCTCTATGTGGACACTTCATTTTAAAGAAGCACCTGTGCAATTCTCTGGGTTGGGAATAGAAGAAAAAGTATGTCTGTGAAAATTATATCCTGCCTATAGTCAGAAACTTTAGGGAACTGTTTTAAAGTGTACTCTATGTGGATAGCCACTTGTGTAAATTCCTAAAGTCGAATAGAAAATAAAATATATATAATCTACATATATACAGATTTATAAGGTAGCGATTATTTTTCATTTGGTGTTTTTGTGTACATTATTGCATTTGATCTTCCCATGAACTCTTTGAAGTAAGTTTTATTATTCAAAATTGTTATGATGTTTAAGTTCTATTCTTCCTTACCTAAAAAACAAAAGTTAACAACAACAACAACAACAACAAAAAACCCACCATAAACAAGCAAAATCACTGCACACTCATTCTTCAACCTGCTTTTCCCAGTAGCCACTGCTACTCCTGTCTCTAAAGTTCAACCAACGCGGCATTCAAGGCTATAAACTTTAAACTAACTAACTAACTGTGTCAGTTAGTTTTTTCTGTGTCACCAACCATCCCCAATATTAGTGGCTTGAAACCACGGTTATTCATTAGTGTCCAGTTCTATGGGTCAGCAGTTCGGGCTGAGCTTACTTATGAGCCTCACTCATTGTGCAGCACTCAGCTAGCAAGTCAGCCAGAAGCTGACCATTTTAGAATGGTTTCATTGACATCACTCAAATGTCTGGTAGTTGGTTCTCATATTAGAATTATTGGTTAATTCTAGCTACCAACTACAGTAATGGGTTTGACATGTTTCTGGCAAGCTAGTCTTGGCTTGGCCACATAATGATGGTCTCAGAGTTTTCAGCCTCTGTGAGGGAGGTGTAACTCCAATGCATAAGTGCTTTTCAAGCCTCTGATTGACGTCTGCTAATAGCCACGTTCAGAGTCAACATAGGAGGGGATTACTCAGAGGCATAAGTGAAGGATGCATGAATCATTGGGGAAGTCAGTACTGTGAAAATCTGCCACAATCACCACGTGTAAATTCTTAGTATGTTCTTGAATCGCCTCTTTTTTTTTCTATCTTCATCGCCATTGTCCTTGTCCAAGTCTTTGCTTTGTTTTATCACATAGTCTTCCTTTCTTCCCCTGTAATCCACTCATTGTTTTGACTTTCTTCTTAAAATCCCTCAATGATGGGTTCTTATTAGTTATAAGATATGTTGGTTAGCTTGAACAAGGCCCTCAAAACCTGATCTCAACTCATGATCACTCACGTTCCATGATGCTGCTTATCCTCCAAATGCACCCAGTTACTGACTTGTCTGACCAGCCACATACTTTCTTAGCTCTGTGCCTGTGTGCATTCTGCTCCTCTGTCTTCCACCTATGATTGCCTAAAAATCCTTCAAGACTAGTTCACATGTAATATTCTCTATTAAACCTTGTGCCTATCCTTCTTGGACCAGGGCTGTCTTCGCCTGAGCTGGTAATTCTTTGCTCTGTGCTGCTGCTAGACCACCTTGAGCATACCACCATTTTGATATTTATCACGTTGTATTCTCATGTATCTGCCTCCTCCACTAGACTAAGAATATCGAGTGGAGAAAAATCATGTCTTACTTATTTTTGAATCCTCCGGTCATGATAAATTATTTTTAGTTGAATGGAGGAGAGGTTGGAGGGTTGCCACCATTTCCCACTCATTTTTGTAGCAAATATTTGGTAGATATCCATGATGCATCATTTGCTGTATAACATATACATCTAATATTTAATTTGATTTGCAAGTCATATTTTTGCTATTTACTATATTTATTATAATACATATAATATATAATGCATAGAAGAAGTTCTCAAGTACATATAAAGCAGTACATTATTTACTTTTGTACAGAGAATAACCTAGCCTATTTCTTCACTGTTGCAAACATATAATTGTTTTTTTTTTAATTTTTTAATGTTTTATTTATTTTTGATACAGAGAGAGACAGAGCATGAGAGGGAGAGGGACAGAGAGAGAAGGAGACACAGAACCGGAAGCAGGCTCCAGGCTCCAGGCTCCAAGCTAGCTGTCAGCACAGAGCCTGATGCGGGGCTGGAACCCACGAACATGAGATCTGACTTGAGCCGAAGTCGGAGGCTTAACCGACTGAGCCACCCAGGTGCTCCATATAATTGGTTTTATATTAATCTCAAAAAGACCATTAGACTGTCTTTTATTGGAAATGGAGAAAGAGCTAAGTGGTTATTTGTATGTGAAAAATAAAGGTGACGAAGGACACTGCATGTAAAGATTGAATAAAGTAATTTTAAATAAGAGATACAGTGACTTAACTATAGAAGTGAATATTACAATATTTTAAACGTACTCTCTGTTTTTAACAACATTGTATTAAAAACATATATTTCCTTAGCTTTAACATATTTTATATATACATATGCACCCTTAGAATTATGTAGATATCTTTTTTATAAACAAGGTCAACTTTTACTAAAGATAAAATGCTTATTGCACTTTAAAATTTTTATTTCAACCCAATTTTAATCTGAAGAAAAGTTATGAGTGTAATGTAACAAGCACCATATACTCTCTCTTCTGGCATTTCTATTTTTCTAAACAACATAAAGAACAACAAATGCACGCCAGTCACTCATTTGCACATTTGCACCAGTCACTCATTAGAAGACTACAGTGTAGAGAGTTACAAATTAAGAAGAGTATCTCAACACAGCCTCAAGGAAAATCTGATGAAATGTCTAGACACTGAAATGGGTTTCAGCAGCACGCTCTCAATACAGGCACTTCTGGTTCAAGGCTGAGTTATTAGCTCTGGGCCCCAGTTCTGGCCGAAGTCCCTGTTCTGAGCTTAAGACACATGTCTATTTTTGGAATGATAGTGGTAAAAGAGGTGGCTGTTATGCACCGTCTGTCTGGTAACATTGTGTTTAGCAATGACTGTAGTGAGTTCTGGTGCAGGGTCAGAGCAACTAGCTGAGCAATTATTTCACACCGAAAGTACTTATTTTCCCTGATAATTCCTAAACACTGCAATCTGGGAAATAATTTTTCTGTTCCATGCAAGACCTGCCCATTAGTCACCAGGAAATGCTGATTCTTCCTTTAAATAACCTTAGGGCCTGCCACTCACTGCATTTCCAACCAAACACTCCCTTTCCTAGCCCTGATCATTGCTCAGTGAAATCTGGCTGTAGCTTCCTAGAAAACCTCATTTCCTGGATTTTCTCCCAGTTAATTTACCTTTTACATTGATCTACAGTTATGGAAAAAATGGTTCTGCCCATATGGAGACTGGAGTCATAAGCTTGGTCTCTTAACTTCTAACCAACTGAATGCATTTTATCTTTACCTTTTTTATTTTGCTGACTCCTCAATCTTATCAATCATTTCTTAATACTTCCTTTCCTTTCTCCTCTTCATTCTCCATTTCCCACTATTTATTTCTCACCCTACATGCAATAAACGAGAGAGAGAGAGAGAGAGAGAGAGAGAGAGAGAGAGAGAGAGAGAGAGAGAAAATTAAATTAACATGGCACAGGGGCCCCTGGGTGGCTTAGTTGGTTTAAGTATTTGCCTTCAGCTCAGGTCTTGATCTCACAGTTCCTGGGTTTGAGCCCCGCATTGGGCTCTGTGCTGACAGCTCAGAGCCCAGAGGCTGTTTCAAATTCTGTGTCTCCCATTCTCTACCCTTTGCCCACTCGTGCTCTTTCTCTCTCTTAAAATATAAAAACAATTTTTTAAAGTGGCACAACCAAGTTTGAAGGAGGAAAAAATGAGACTTGAAAAAGGAATGGAGACATAATCCATTGAAGTTTACAGGCCAATAACAAAAGTAAGGTCTCATATTTTAAGAATAAACCTGTGATATGTATCCAAACTAGTGGTTTTTATCTGTTAATAATGTAGCAGATTCTTAAGTTGTTTCTTCATAACCTGGCCTTTGCTTATTTAAATTGTTTTCTTTATTGAGATAGAATTCACCATTTTAACCATTTTGAAGTGTATACTTTAGTGGTTTTCTGAGGGGGACCAACCACAGTCGAAAGGTCCTGCGAGTAGGGAGTTGGTGACTGTGCGGTGCAATATCTCTAGAAAAGAAGACAGACAAGAAGGACAAGACGGACAAGACGGACAAGACGGACCAGACAGACAACGTGGATGGTGGTAAAGCCACACTTTATTAAGATAGCCAAGGTCTTATATACCATGGGTGATTATATCATTTCTTTAATGATTACATAGTTCAAGATTTTTGAAATAAAGACATGCTCCAGAAAAGGTCATTCTTATCAGGACAGTAGTAAATAAAAGGAACAATCAAGTCATTACAAGAGAGGGATTCCCTAATAATGGTCAGGGTCCAAGCAGAAGTTGAGCCGGAAGATGAGCCTGAAGAATTTTATGAGGAGATTTACATTCCTTAAGGCCCTTCATCAGTTATGCATGGGCAAGACCTTATCCTTTAATAAGCAAATTTTTTGGCAGAGGTTTGTGTGAACTCCCTACACCAAACAAAGAGCTAGAAAACAAAGCAAGGGGAGGGCTGGAGCCACTGACTGAACCAAGTTGATTCAAAGCCTAAAAGTATATGTCTCTTTACAAAGCAATGAGAAAATCATAGGATGAACAGAAGCCACATGTGCGGACCAAATATTGTTTGAGGGTTATTTTTGCCTACTGGGCCCCAACAGTTTTCAGCTTACTCACAGTGTTATGTAGCCATTACCACTAATTCCAGAACATTTTCATTATCCAAAAAAAGAAACACCATATTCATTAGGCAGTCACTCCACATTACCCTCTACCTCTAGCCTCTGGAAATCACTAATCTACTTTCTGTCCTTATGGATTTGCTTATTATGGACATTTCATGTAAATGTAATCATACAATATGCAGCCTTTTATATTTGGCTTCATTCACTTGCATGATGTTTTCAAGGTTCATCCATATTATAGTCAGTGTTTTGTTATTTTTTATGACTGAATAATATTCCCTTTTATGGGCCTGCCAAATTGTATTGATCTGTTCAATAGCTGATGAACATTTGGGTTGCATCTACCTTGACTATGACCCTTCTATAAACATTTGTGTTCAGGCTTTTGTGTGAACATATGTTTTCAGTTCTCTTGCATATATACCTAGGAGTGGAATAACTGGCTTTTCTGGTAATACTATTTGACTTTTTGAGGAACTGCCAAATTGTTTTCCACAATGGCTGCACCATTTTATGTTCCCACCAGCAATGTGTGAGGCTTTCAATTTCTCTACATCCTCACCAACATTTATTTTCTTTCTTAAAAAAATTATAGCTATTCTAATCCTAGTAGGAGCGACATGTTATCTCACTGTGGTTTGATTTGCGTTTCTCTAATGCAAATGATATTGAGCACCTTTTCATGTGCTTATTGGCTGTTTGTAGATGTTCTTTGGAGAAATGCCTATTCAAATGTTTTGCCCATTTTTAAGTTGGGCTATTATCTTTTGATTACTGATCATAAGAATTCTTTATATAGTCTGGGTACTAGATTCGTATTAGATAGATGTCTTTTAAATATTCTACTATTCTGTGTGTTATCTTTTCACCTTCTTGATAGTGTCTTTTGATGCTCACATTTTAATGGAGTTCAATTAGCCTATTTTTTCATTTGTTGCCTGTGCTTTTGGTGTCATATTTAAGAAATATTTGCTTAACCCAAGGGAATGAAGATTCATAGTTAGGTTTTCTTCTAAGAGCTGTACAGTCTTAGCTCTTATATTTAAGCCTTCGATCTATATAGTTAGGTTTTCTTCTAAGAGCTGTACAGTCTTAGCTCTTATATTTAAGCCTTCGATCTATTTTGAGATAATTTTTGTATGTGGCATGAAAGAGGGTTTAAATTCTTGTGGAAAAAGGCTCCTCTTGCCTGTGGATGTCCAATTGTTTCAGCAACATTTGTTGAAAAGTTTATTCTTTCCTCACTGAAGGGTCTTGGCACTATTGTCAAAATCAATATTTTCCTCATGTATTTTTGGGCTGTGTTGTTAGTTCATAACTGTCCTTACTTTTATCTGAAAGCAGCAATGGCATGAAATTTATTACCAGAAGGCAGAATAAGAAATATTTTTTATATTTAAAAAGTAATTTCAGTGAGAAGAAAAAAATTAGAGGGGGCATGTGCTTTTACAGAAGAAAGTTTCATAGTTTGTGATCACTCCAGATCATACTAAGCCCAGGAAGAGCCTAGGTAAGGAGAAAGAGGTTTCTCAGAATCATTTTGCAATGAAAGAAAAAGATTTCTTTCCTTACTTTTGAGCACTAAAAGAGATATAAAGTTGCACAATAAAATATTAGATACTTTTTAAAGTTTATTTATTTTTGAGAGAGAGAAAGCATGAATGGGAGAGAGGCAGAGAGAGAGAATCCCAAATAGGCCCTGCACTGTCAGCAGGGCTCAACCTCACAAAGCCATGGAGCCCAGGAACCCCTGCGGTAATGACCTGAACTCATGAAGTTGGGACCTCAACCAACTGAGCCATCCAGGTGCCCCTTTTAGATACCTTTTATTGAGAGCTTACTGTTCCAGGCATTGTATTAAGTTTGTCTTTATAATATTACATTTAATCCTTACAGAAGCCCTGTCATGTGATGCCTTTGTCAGCAGAACTCGAGTTAAGTAGTCATCTATAAAAGTGATTTTTAAGAAAATGTTTCCAGAAGAAACAGGCAAGGGAGTAAAGGTATCTAGACAAGAAAGAAGAGGAAGAAACCAAACTAGGCTGGGCTTTCAGTAATTGTCCAGCCACAGATCCTTCAGCCTAAAGCTCTGAGTTGTAAATTGCAACTCCAATTTATCTACCATGAGGTCAAAGAATTAGGCTTTTATTCTCCCTAATCATCAGTCATTGGTAAGGAATACCCAAGAAGCAGACAGACACTGAGGCTCTTGGACTCTCTCTGCCTATGGGAAATGGTGGTCTGGTAGCCAAAGGCAGTCCCTGCTTTTAGGTGGTGGTGACTGGAAGCTGGGGAAAGGGTGCTCAGAAAAATTAGAGAGAAGAAAACTAAGGTCAAGGACCCAGAGTCACAAAGGGAATGAGTGCAAATGTATGTGACTCCAACTTTCTTTTCTTTTCCCTTTAATGTGGTGCCTCCAGTCACAAAGATACTGTCATTTGGGAACTACCAAGAACCTCCTGTTTCAGATATCATTATGCCCTTTTCTTTTTCTTAATTTTGGAACTTTTAGGAGTTTATTTTTTAACCTATTTTTTAATGTTTATTTTTGTTTATTTTTTAATAGTTTATTGTCAAATTGGTTTCCATACAACACGCAGTGCTCTTCCCCACAAGTGCCCTCCTCCATCACCACCACCTCTTTTCCCCCCTCCCATTCCCCTTCAACCCTCAGTTTGTTTTCAGTATTCAGTAGTCTCTCAAGTTTTGCATCCCTCTCTCTCCCCAACGCGCTTTCCCTCTTCCCCTCCCCCTGGTCCTCCATTAGGTTTCTCCTGGTCTCCTGTTAGACCTATGAGTACAAACATATGGTATCTGTCCTTCTCTGCCTGACTTATTTTGCTTAGCATGACACCCTTGAGGTCCATCCACTTTCTACAAATGGCCAGATTTCATTCTTTCTCATTGCCATGTAATACTCCATTGTATATATATATATATATCACATCTTCTTGATCCACTCATCAGGTGATGGATATTTAGGCTCTTTCCATGTTTTGATTATGCCCTTTTCTTAAACCTGAATAAAATTTCTCAGATTTTTTTAAAAACCTGGGACCTGAAAAACTGCAAATAAAATTTTGTATGTATGTATGTGAGTGTATTCATGGGTTCCCACCCCCTTCCCCTGGGGAAAGAGCTTATGGCTTACATACATTTCTTAAAGGGAATTTAAAAACCAAAATGTTAAGAATCACTATTTAAGAGACCATTCTCCATATTTAGCTGTTTTCCTGCTTAGGATCTTATGATTTATCATTATTACATCTTTAAAACATTGGCTTCATGAGCTCAGATTTAGGATAATATCAGTCCACCTCTCCATTGAGCACTTTTCTCATTGGTTCTAATAAGTTTGAGAATAATTGGCATTAATTCTTTTTTAGCATTTGGTATAATTTATCAGTGAATCCTTTTGTCCAGGGTTTTTCTATGTAGGTTTTTTTTTATTACTGATTCAATTTATTTACTTATTCTAGGTCTATTTAATTTATATTTCTGACTAGAAGCACGAAGAACTTACATGTTATTTTGTAGGGCACATGGTTTACTTAAAACTAAGGCAAAAAGTTCACTGAAGGCATTAAATGAGTTTGGTTTGTGTTTCCTTTGATTAATTCAACCAGATAATTGTCAGATACTAATTTAGTTTCTGATCTCTCTCTCTCTCTCTCTCTCTCTCTCTCACACACACACACACACACACACACACACACACACACACACTTAGCCTGGCTATCAAGTGGTCTGTATTTTTAAAAATTCAAAAAGAATTTCCAGTAATTTTCCTGAATATTGTCTTTTCTGATTATATGATATAAATAGCAATCTTTTTATGTGCACATAGTTAATCACTAGAACTTGTACAGAATGAGTGTGAAGGTGTCTGTATAAAGGGGGAACTTCTAAACTTAATATTGTAGAACTAAGCTCCATGCACTGAGAAAGTTCTTTGGCTTTTGAAGGTCTGGGTAGAAAAAACTGATATGCAAAGTTGTCCCTTGGTTGGGAGGTGTATAGCCCCCCAGATTTGGGTGCATGAGTGGGTGGGTGGCTCCAGCTTGGTACCAGGTAGGGAGAAAACCTTTGACAGAAAAGTGATCCCTTTCTCAACAAGTGGTGCTAAAAACAAGGTAAGTTTAAAATATATCCATAATCTTGGGTGCATAAGCAGGTTCATGCTCTTAGATTATATTAGTCCTCTCTATAATTCACCCTTCAGCCATCCGCCACCTTGAATCCCACTTTGGTTTTTTTCTAAGTTAAATTTTGATGTAATATAGTTTATTAAATTCAAGTCCAGGGGTGATTTCTCTTTCTAATGCTCCACAAGAAGATGGCAGGTTGTTGATTGTGATAAGGCAGTGTGAATCAAAGCAGATTCCTTGCTTTATCGGGGAGCACTAGGCATCTAGTAAACACAGGATGTACTTGCAGAAGATGGAAAGAATGAAAGATTATGTGGCAGTCAGGCAACACACACCCAACTCTACTGACTTCTTAAAGAGAGCACAAGTTACCATTTCTTCCACCGCACATGACTCTCTTGCCATTTTAGATTGGAAATAAAATATGGCGGCTTCAGTTTTCATCACAGCAATGTCCACCGCACTACCCGTAGGTACAATAGATGAGGAATTGCCAGGGATGCTTTTAACTCACAAAATTCTGCAGGGAACAAGTGAATTGTTTCCTCTATGTTTAAGGCTAGATCCTGGAAAGAGGCGAAAAAGGCCGGGCCTGGGATTCAGAGCCCTGGCACATCCTCCAGTAGGGCAGTCTGGACACGTGTGTGATGCGATGGCGTCTGTCCCCGTCGCTGAGAAGAGCCTTCACCAACCCTGGAGATTAATCCGAGAATAAATAAACCCGGCTCAGGCTGAGGGAAGACTGAGTGGCGTTCTAGGTTCCTCCTCTCCCTGGCCGCGCAGAATCAAGGCTGCTGGGCCAGGGCGTCCTTTACGTCTGATGAGAGAGTTTGGGATGGAACAGTTACAATAGTTCTTGCCTCAGACAGGAAAGTGGGGTTTTCTCAGATCTTTCCGGGAGCTCTGTGTGTGAAAAGTGTCCTCGGGCCCAGCGCAAGACGTGCGAAAGGAAGGAAAGAAGGGGGCAAACGTGGGGCAAAGGACGCCGGGGAGAGAGGCGCAGGGGAGGGAGGGAGTTCCGAGTCGGGCATCTGCCGGGACCGAGGACAGGTGGAGAGAGGCTGTCCCGCCTCGGTCAGCGCGGTCCCCGCGCGCCGCCTTCCCTCCCCGCGACGCCCGGGCGCTCCGGAGCCTGCGGTCCCCGCCCCCGCCCCCCGGCCGCAGGTCCCCAGC
>NC_043706.1:100977230-101007373 GCF_006229205.1 Suricata suricatta
GGCCAGGAGGATGGCCAAGGTCCCGGAGCTGGAGGACACCTTCCTGCAGGCGCAGCCTTCGCCCCAAGTTTCCCCTGAGGCCCAGGAGGAGTGCTGTGTGCCGCTCCTGGGCAAGGGTTTGCTCATTTACCCCGAGGAGAGGGTGTACCTGGCAGCGGCCGCGCAGCCCGGGGGCGCGCTGGGCAGCGGGGAGAAAGGGGAAGACCCAGAGCTGCCGGCGGGAGTTAAAGCAGGTGAGTGCTCTGCCCCCTCGGCGGATGTGACTGGCAAGGGGATGAATTCCATGAAGGGCACCCCACAATGAAAGTAAACACACCGCAAACATAGCATGTAGAATGTTCAGTCCTGATTTTTGTATTTTCCCCAGGAAGATGTTGGGTCACCTAGAAATGAACTCCGAAGGATTTTACTTAGTTCTCCTCTCAACACCCCCTCTCCGTCCCCTTAGGCTACCCCGTTTGGTACCAGGGTCCATTTAGAGGATACTTAACTGATTTTGCATTCTGATTTTCTTTATCATCCTTTTAACTTGCAATCAGAAATGCATTTAAGCAATGGTAACGTTTCCTCTGAAGAAGAGGATGCAGACGGTCACGACAGCAAAACCAAAGCAGCCGATCTACACCTGTCCCAGAAAAAAACCGTCACGCAGATGATGAAGGATAAAAAGAAGCAGACTCAGCTCACCCTGCAGTGGTAAGTCCCCCACGGCGGTACCTTTCAGCACCTGTTGAGTTTTAAAAGTCAGTGTCTTCAGAATCGCTTTTTCCAATTTGCTTCTCCCTCAGACTTTTTGGGGAAGTTTAAAATACCAAAACGAAACGAATCTTTTCTTTCTTTCCTTCTTTCTTGCTTTCTTTCCTGAATATTTGGTATGGAGACATATTCAGTTGTTGATGAAAAATGATCTGCAATTAAAAAACCCATCACTTTGTTCATTATTGACCTAAACTATAATTTCGTCAAATGTTAGCAATAATGAATGTTTTTTATGACTTATTTGCTTAACATGAAATCAATTCATTTCTTATACTTGTTATTTGATAGTCTTTTTGTTTATAAAACATGATTCTTAAAAACAACTTAAAAGGAGGATCTTAATATTGCCTTTATCCAGATGAGGACAAATTAATTATTGTATATTGGTCATTAGGTGAAATGTGTTTGAACTAGAAGACATAGAAAAATCTGTTAAAGTATCACTATTAACTTAAATAAATGTTCAACTGTTTTTATAGCACCTGTCATATATGATTTATTATGGTGAAATATCATGAATTGGATTTTATGGAAAATCTTTTAAGACCAAGAATTTATCAGTAGGCTTTCTACATATGAAGAGCATTTTGCAATATTGGCAGAAAACAAAGAGTGATCTAACACAAAAACTCTACGCTTCCCCACATAGTATGAATAGGAGTACAAATTTCCTCCCAAGTTACAAATAACAAGCAAATAACTTAAAAGGTCTATTTACTGATTAGTTGTATAATCTGTATATATGTAAAGTATGAACTAAGCCTTAGAAAAATACAATAGAAAAAATTTATATCTAAAAATCCAGTAAAAAATACCTAGTAACTTTTATTTTCAGGTATTTAAACATTGAATTACAGTTTGCATATACTAAATTTTTGTGATTATATACTTACACCTTTTCAAATATTTGAAATCTAAACCAAATATTCTTCTAAAGTTATGGCTTAACTATTGAAGTTGATGTCACACTTACTGGTTAAAAATACACTGGAGCAGTAAATATTTGAGTTAATTATCTGGAATATTTTAGATACAACTGTTTTATTAGGATAATTGGGGCAGAAGTATTGATTAAAGATATATTAAGGAGATCTGCTGAATGATCACTTCATTTTTCCCTTCAAATCGAGTGAATGGAAACAAACTTGGTTTTTTGTCTTATAAATATGATTGATTGCATTACAATTAAAGAAAAAAATGTCATACCCCAAATCAGCCATATTCATGGCTGGGATTATCCAGTATTTTGAAGGTAAAGACAATCCCTACAACAACGTCAAAACATATAAATAAAATAAATAAATATATATATAAATATAATTTTTATATAGTTGAATGTTTTCTTAATGATTTCATTTTCTGAAACTCAAAATACCATAGTTTTTGTTTGAACCTTCCACCCCTTTCAAATAAAAGAATGTTACATATAGTTTTTTAAAAAAACTAAGTGACTTATTTGTACTTTGAGAAGTTTCCCGCAGGGTTATATAGATTTTTGGGAAATATTAAGAATTGGAGCTGAAAACTAAAATAAGAAAAAATCTAAGTAACTCCAGTTTTCAGGTGTCAGCTAGGTTTGGTTTTATAGATGTAAATCTTCCTGGGTTTTGTTTTGTTTTGTTCTTCTTCATAGAAATGTAGAAATGCGTAGAAATGCATCTGATGCTTTAAGTCTGATGAACATCTCCTTTAGCTTTCATCTCATGCATCTAGGGAATATGCTAAATCAGAGATCTGAATAGTTTCACTCAATTTTAATCTGAATCCATGATCAATATTGCATTGTTCCTATATAATAATAATTATAATTTTATTATACAGAAAAGGGGTATACATAAATTTTATTCACTATCACCTATTGAATTGTTAGGAAAATTGGGAATACGTCTACAAGTTCTGATTTCTTGATTGCTGTTTTGATATTTGTAACACTTAAGTATATATTATTAAATTTATATAAATTGTGTTTAATTGCAATTGCAGACATTAACATTAAATAGAATTATGTCTAAATTTTCAAAATTTATAGAATTGCACTTGTAACAAAGTTGAATTTATATTTCATATTTGGAGACATCTATAGAGAAGTACATTATGTTTCAAGTATGTTTTAGGCAATTATACTGATCACAGAAAAAGGCATAGGGTAGAAGTAGATCAGTACCATTTCGGTGAAGTGCATTTAGTATTAGGGATTTTGTAAATAAATGAATTGTCATGCCTCCCTAACCATTTAGGGTTCAGAACTAGTTTGTGAGTGAAAGTAAGAGATTGTAGGCATTTGCCAGACTGAAACCTGGCAAGTCCATTAGTATTGAGAATATTCTTTTAAAAAACCATCTTCTTCAATTTTACCATTCATATTTGCATCTCACAGAGAAAACTGTAATGAACAATGAGGATTTTCATAGAAGTGAAACCTATTCTTTTAGATATAGACCAGGAAGGAGTGGTTTCATGTTGGCCATGATATTTTAACTCCACTAACAGTATTCACCGGGGCTCGTGCTCTTCTAACACTGATTTTTGTCATTTGACTTTTAATAATATCCAGAATAAAGAAAGTCTACTCAAGTCTGCTCATGAAATCATTTGTATAGAGTCTATATTCAAAACAGTCATTAAATCAATGTGAAAGGGGAACGGAAAGAAGAAATAAAGAAAAGGTTTAACCTAATTTTCTGTCCTTTTTAGGCTCGAAGAGAATTACATCGTATGTGAGGGAGTTTGCTTACCACGGTGCATCCTTTATGCACACTATTTAGATTTCTGCAGGAAAGAGAAATTGGAGCCAGCCTGCGCAGCCACCTTTGGAAAGGTAAATGACACATATTGGCCATACTACTTTACTGCTAAAGTCATGTCAGGCAGACAGTATGGAAACAAATTCATCAGAGTAAATTTTTTTACAGAATATTAAGAAATTTGTTTCACAAGCATACATGAAATTTCTTACAGGTGTCTTTGGAACTACTGTATGTTTTATCTTGATTTTACCTACTGTAGATTTTACCTTAAACTACTATATGTTTTGAATATTAGAACCCTAGCCATCAGACAATTCAATGTGACATTAAAGGAAGCTCCATTTGAGTAGTAACATTTCCCTTCAAAGAGGGATGCATTAAAGAGTATGATATGGCCTGTATTGAGAAGCAAAATTAAATTGTCGTGCCAAGTATCTTGGTAATACAACTGGTGATTGTGTTTATTATTTAGCTAGTCCAAGTATATGAGTTTTTAACAGATTTTTACTTTATTTCATAAATAGTTCCCTTGATGCTCCATTTCATTCTGAGTATGTTTATGCCCAAACTCTAAAATGTTGTGACAGGACTGGTTAAATATTGCTTATTTTAAAACATTCCTTTCTACCAGATCTGTATGTTTAAGATGGGAATCTGTAGAATTGGCATTACTGTATGTTGATCCTATTTTGAGAATTGAGAAATAATATCAATCTCTTGGGAAAGCATTATACTTTGAGATTCTTCTCATTCTCTGCTCAGAACCTAGGATATTCTAGAAACACTATAAGAAGCTTAAGCCTTAAACATTGCATCTCATATAAACTGAAATCCAAATTTTAACCTGTAGAGGGACTCATTGCCCAGAAAATAATGAATACTATAGTTGAGCTTCTCAGCTTTTGAAAATAAAATTTCATAAATTTATTTTTGAAACCTATCTGCTTACGAGACTCAGTGTGATGTGGTGCACGGCAATCTCATGATGTAGATTCTGGCCTGGACAGTGACTAATTTGTTGTGAGACCTTCTGAAATGCACTTAACCTTCCAAAACTCGGTTCGCCCATTCCCTAAAATTAGGAAGTTGTATGAGACAACTTCTAACATCTACTTTAGCACTGCTGTCTTATTCCACCTTACCGCAGAAATCTTATCTGTTTGGGGAGTCATGAAATACCTTGAGAATCTGATTAAAACTACAGAATCAGTCACCAAGAAACCGACATATACAAAAAGTTTGCCATGAAGCCCTTAGAAGATCATAAAATTCTTATTTTATGTAGAAGAGATTTTGTTCTTTAATCAGATGCTAATTTTTAGCAAATTTTTAGAGAAATGGACATAGGAAAGAAACAATTTAAAATACTGCTCTAGAGATCTGGTAAGAAGGAGAAAGTTTCATATATTCTTTCAGAATGGAGATACTTAATTATGATAAATCTCTGGATAAATTATTCTAAAGACACTCCTGTCTTCCCTCTAGGTACATAGGTAGTAACATGAAGCAGAAGCAGATACTGGTATGATCTGATTTGGAAATGGAGATAGCGGCAGTAGAACAATCTCATTAAAAACTACCTCCCTGCCTCTGCTGATGTATTACTGCTTATCTGTATGGTATATGTAGGATGTTACCTCTTCTAGACTAAATGTTACCCAAAGTTCAACATTTACATTCTTGAATTAATTGGTCATAAGTTGCTTGCAATAGAACCACATGTTCCCTAAAAACTAAAGTAATTGACTCTCTTTTTAGACAATTCGCCAGAAATTTCCCCTCTTAACGACTCGGCGACTTGGAACAAGAGGCCATTCAAAGTAAGACACATTAATGAGCATATCTCAGATCTGTACATATGATACCCTGTACATAAGATTGACACATGTAAAACAAGTATTGTCTTTATCTGTGAATGTAATCAGGTGTTCTTTTCTTGATGAAGCAGATTTTTTTTTTTTTTTTTTTTTTACCAACTGTAAGAACTAAAAAGGAAAAAAGTAGATTTTGGAATAAAGTTTAAAAGGCAAAATTTATACTGAAATATCATAATATATTATTTCTTCTGATAAAAAAAATCTAAGCGAATCATTTCCATAATCTTAAATCCTCTACCGAAGGCACCGATACCATGAAAGGGTAGTGTATATGGCTAAATAAGTGACCAAATGGAACCACAGAACTCCCGAAGAGCCAGGCCAAAATCAGGAGTTGAAGCATGGTTCAGGTTCTTCCTTTGGTTTCTTTCCCAGATAATAGTTTCAATATCCTCTTCTTTTCCCTTCAAGACGAATGACCTCCACAAATGACTTCTTTGGTCATCTCTTAATATAAATAAAAAGTTAATTTTTTTTGCTTGATAATTTTAGCTTTTCTTTTCTCTGTGGCAATCTCTATAGAGTTACATGTCACACGTTCTTATTCATCCATTATTTCCTCTGTCCACTGTGTTTTCATTTTTTCCTTTCCTTCTGCCTACAAACATATTCGGATCTCTTTTATGTTGATAAAAGTAAACTCATCTCAGACCTGCTCTACTCTTCACAATTGCTCTGATGTTTTCCTTCTCATTGCTATTTCTCCAAAAGTAGCTGTATTCACTTCTCTTCCCACTGTTCACATGGTAACTGTCCATTTCTTTACCTGGACAAAAACTTTATGGCTCATTTTTACTGTTACTCATTCTCCTTGGTACCTATCTAGCATGTGAACTGGCTGACAGTGCCCTCTTAAGATGAATCAATATGTAAAGTTTCTCTGTCACAGAACTGCCAGGCCCTATTTCCTTCTCCCATTCATTTTCTGCCTCATCCAATGTCTTCTGTCCCAGCGTCTAGTTCAACATAATGCAGCAACATATTTTATTCAAAAATTTCTAGTAGCCACATTAAACAAGAAAAAAGAGACAGATGTTATTTAATTTTGATATGTTTATTTAATCCAGTGTATCCGATGTATCATTTAACCTTGTAATCAAAATTAAAATTATTGAGATATTTTGCATTCTTTCTTTTTTCCTACTAAGTGTTTGTATGTTTTATTCCTACAGCACATCTCAACTCAGATTAGTCATATTTCGAGTGCACAGTACAAACATGTGACTAGGAGCTACCGTATTGGCTAGCTCAGCTCTACTCGCCAAAAAATAAATTTTACTTTATAAATTCTCTTGAATCAGTCCCTTTCTCTTCTCACTTTCATAATCTTGTCTTCACTGTATCTTTCCAGTCCTTTCAATACAATTTTTCCAAATTGGACTTCCAAAAGTTTGAATTCAATCATATCTCTGTCATGCTCAGAAACTTTCACCAGCTCATGACAAATTTTTCTCTTTGTCATTCAGGGTCCATTATGATTTAATCCCAAAACATTTTCCTACTTTATCATCTACTCACCCCTCAGCATGGAGCCTATGCTCCCACCAAATTAGTGCCAATACTCTTTGTTTCACCCTCAAATGTCTTTCACTTATGCTGTCTTCCTCCATGGAAGATGCCCTTTCCCATACAGGTATGTTAAAAGCTTATCCACTGGAAAAAATGTCTCATAAATTTCCTCTTTTGAATTTTTTCTTACCTCTTGATTTCTTGTAGGTTCTTTCTCCATACCCTCATAGCAGTTCATTGGTACCTATCTTAGTGTGAAATTAACTTATCTCTTCCCCTAAAAGATAATATTTTGAAGATAGAGACTTTGTCTCATTCATTTTTATATCCTTTCTGTATTTGGCTATACAATCGATTACCAATTAATATTTCTTTAATTGATTCCTATTAATAAAATGAATAAAATGCCAGATTGAAAAATGACTGAATTGTCTCTTCCCTCCTAACTTGTTTTTCAAAGTTGAAACACTTTAACTGGCTGATTTCTACTGAAATTGATTCCTACTGATTGTGGTGGTGGAAGAAAGATCAGATAATGTTTGAAGCAGACAGATAGTAGAAAAAGAGGCAAAGCAATGCAGAGAAATCCTCTTCACAGGAACTACATGAAAGCAGGCAGGCAGGCTGCTGAGAAAGTCACTTAATCCTAAAAGGAGCCTTTAGGATTAGGGATGAATCATTAACTCTATCCATTGTGACACTGTGAGGCTCAAATGTTTAGGTTTATGAAACACGTGGTAACTTTAGGCAATTCGTTTGATATCTAAAAGGAGATGTGCCCAAGAGCAAAACATTAATAATTTGAATTATTTTCTACCTTCCCAATATGACATTTGCTTTTTATAACTTGCTTATTATATTTTTGATATTTTGATATCCTGAGGGAAAAAATTTCCACAGGCAAACTATGTTGACAGATAGGGCAACATGTAGAGTTTGTGAAACTGGTAGTTGGTAATGTGTCAATTTAATTATTCTTTTATTTATTTATTTATTTATTTATTTATTTATTTATTTATTTTTAAGAGAGAAAGTGAGCAGGTGAGGGACAGAGATAGATGGAGAGAGAATCCCAAGCAGCTTCTGTGCTGTCAGCACAGAACCCTATGCGGGGCTCAAACCCACAAACCATGAGATGATGACCTGAGTCAAAATCAAAAGTTGGAGGTTTAACTGACTGAGCCACCTAGGCAGCCCTTAATTTTTGTCCTAAGCATTTCTTTATGTTGGTATATTGTTTTCACAGTCATCATTTCTAATGACTATTTAATATTTCAAAAAATGTAGCAATATGAAATATGAACAATGAGAAATATGATAAATCTGTAAAACACAGAAATATAAATGAAGAAATTAGCATATTTTGGAGAAAGTAAAATTTATAATTTCTCCAAATTTTACAATTAATTTTGCAAAACTTGGAGTAGCATTTATTCTAGTGCCTTAAGCATTCTATCACTAAATGCTTGTTGAATTATTTGAAAAATATAAGTATTTATTTTTACTTCTGTGGATCATATGTTAAAATATATTAACATTATATCACTGTATAATTATGGTTATTTAAAAACATAAGCTCTCAATTTTTGCCAAATTCTCATAGAATAGTTAGAGTCTGTCCAGTCCTTTCATTTGAGTCTTTCAGGCAGGATTTATTTTGATCCTGATTAACTCAAAAAGTTCTGTAATCTGGGTACAGGATAGCACCATATTTCTAAAACTGTCTCTGGCTGCCTTCAGGGTTCATAGAACAATATTACTTTCCAAATTTTACTCCATGTAGGAAATCCAAAAGTTTAGGAAGCATTGATCTTTGTGACAAAGAGGTGTTTAGTAGGATGTAAAAAATAAGAGTGAATTTTGTGTCTATTTTCAAGATTTTTGGTTTTTGTTTTTCTCTAAATGATCAGTCCTCCTCACACTCACAATTATGTGGGTGTTACTTTCAAGGACCTCATGAAAGTTAAAGATAAAAATGTTTAACTAAATAAAATGAGGCAAAAATTTTATTCAGCCAAAAGAAAGAGATAAAATATTTAAAACAGATACATTAAAAACAAACAAAAAATCCAAATGGACAGAATAAGTAGGTAGGTATCACAGATCACCAGATATCACCAGATGTCACAATTAGAAACAATTAAAAATAAAAAAATTTGTTTCCAGGGGCAGGTCTGATGTTCTACATAAGAAGCCAGTAGTACCAATAGTTATGGAAAAAGGTCTTTAAAGGTCAACTCTTGGGGTCACAAAGTCTCTTCCTAGAACATTTACCCTGAAAGTGTGTTGGGGACAAGCCCAGTCAGTTTACAGGGGTGCCAGCAGCTTCAGCTCTCTGTCCCTTCCTTCACTGTCACCCTCCCTTCCCTGCCAAGAAGCCCCAGTGACAGATCCTGCACATTTTCAACACCCAGATAAAAACTGTCTTGGCTTTTCAATTTTTTTATTTTCTTCTCCTTGATTTACTACCAATGCCAAAATATATACCTGATTTTTTTTTTCTGTGCAGCATTTTTAAATTTGGATTTTGGAAAACGTAAAAATGAAATAAAATTATATAGACACAAAAGAGCAATGCAAACTGAGTTTTGTCTGTTTGATGTTATAAATGTATTATGTCAATAATCAATCCATTCATATTTATATAAACGTACAGAGCATGGTGCTAAAGAGTTTTTAAGATGCTAATAGCAGGATAGGATATATGCTATCAAAAAACTTTCACTATTAAGATTCATTTATTTAATAAGCATTTTATTGAGTGTCCTGGTACTTTCTAGGCCCTAGGGATCCAGTGATGAAGAAAAAGCCTGTATCCCACCATTGCTCAGAACAGCTGATAGTTGAGACCACCAAGTAGATTTCATGTACACAGTAGACTGTTTGCTTTGAAGTTACATTTTAATTTCTTGTAGACTTTGATTAGTCAAATCTTGGTTTTCAGACATGATGGACAAAAGCTATTATCTTATTTATTAGTAGTGATTTAGTGGGTTAATAAAACTGATATGGCAGCTGCTCTTATCATAGTAAGTTATTGCAAGTCCCTGAACAGCTTAATCCCATCATTTCCTTATCAGTTATCATTTGTGTAGTGTAAACTAACATCAGCGCTACCAGCTCAGCAGGAACATATGTTTCAGGAATTCTATATAATGACTGAAATAGGAAAGAAGAAGTATAGGTGCAGGTAGAAATTTATCAGCAAGTGAAGAAAAGTATTAGGTGCAATGTAAATATTTTAGTAGTAAGAGTAGCAATAATTTCATTTGTCCTATTAAAAATATTTTATGACATGTTCACTTTAAAATGTGGCCATAAAAATTAATAAATTTTCTTTATTTCTAAAATATAAATGATCCATCATTTGATATAAGGCTAAGGTCAGTTTGCACTAATAAATGAACATAATTTGTTAGATAATCACAAAACCACTTATATTAAGCTAATATTTTCTTAAAGAAATTAGCTAGTCATACCCAGGATTCTAAAGCAGTTTTCACATATCTTCTTTAATAAAAATGGGAAAAAAAATCATATAGGGAGAAAGGACTGTTCAATATCTGGGAATCTTTATTCAGAGTAACTAACAGAATAAGCACAGGGTAGTGGTATATAAATTAAAATAAGTAATTAAAATTAGTTATCCCACATTTATGCAGACCTTGCTTTTTATGCAACATGCACCAACATAGGTATTTGTTTTACTAGAATATTTCTGGCAAATATTTTTTAGCAAGACATTTCAGGGGACTATATTAACAATAAAATAATACTATAAAATGTAGGGATTGAGATGAAAAATTCATGTATACTTTGCATGAAATTACTCTTCCTAGTTTTATGAGGTTTACCTTTAGGAAGACAGAGCTACTCATTTATTATCTCTTCTCTGTTCTCAAAGACATGAAATCATCACTTAAATGATAATATGTATCTAGTAGACTAAAAAGAAGATTAAGGGGTAAAGGTTTATTTTATTAGTTCCAGAAGAAACAAGATAGGAGATGTGCAAAAGCATTACATGGTCATTGCAAAGTATTAAGATTTATATTTCTAACAACAAACAGTCTTTCTACTTAAACACTGATTTCATGCCCTTTGTATACATTGTTTATCTATACAATATTTTACTGGTAGCCTGTGAATACACAGTGCTACAAAGCAGTTATTGAAAGTATTGGCTTTAAGAGAATTTGTGTTTTATCAGTATCTAAATTTCTAGCAGGATACATTGGTTCATCCAAAAAAATGAGGATTTTTCTATACAGTAATTTCTAGGGAGAAAATCAGTGAAGGGAAAAATACAATTCCCTTCCTCTAAGTCTAAAGTTTAGTAGGAGAGCTAAGCCATGTATACACTCACCAATGGTATGAAGTATAAAGCTACATAGGAAAAATGACCAAGGGAGGAGTTCAAAGGGCATAGAGAGTAGATGCCTGAGAAACCAGGCAAGCTTCGTGCATTAAAATTATGCCTTGAGGGATGAGTAAGAGATGAGGGCATGAAGGAATAAGAGCATTTCCAATGAAGAAATCAACAAAGTCAGAGCCCCAAGGTGAGAAAAACACAAGTTATTTATGGAGAACAAGTAATTGTGACAGTGATAGATAAGTTTAGACAGTGTTTGTGGTCGAGTTAAAGGAGTTAATATATTTCCTTATATCATGTTAGACAAGACATTCTTTAATCGCTACCAAATTTAAAATTGTGCTGATATATTTAATTATATGATACTATATGCATGGCCTTAATTGAAAAAATCCTGTTTCTAAAGTATTCTTTAGGACATATTATTATTTCTAACTTTTCTCATATTATTTATTTATTCAACAAATGTTTACGATTTCCTGTTATAGGGAGCTTACATTCTATAAGGAGTTCTTGTTTATATATGGATCATCAAATAAGAAAAATCCAGATCAATGGTATAGGTGTTAACGATTCTTGTTACCAATGCTTGCTTAACATGATTCATGCTGAGCTAGAAGAGGAAGTGTTTATGCTGAGTGCAAACACATTCAAAATATTTTCACTTAAGAATTTCTAATTTTAAATAAAATTGAGATACAAAATTATATTCTATATATATATGTATATATATATATATCTTTTGCTTCTTGAGTACGGAGGCAACATGACCCATTGAAACAAAGAGTGCTCAGTGAGCATCTGGATTGATAACGGCATTTACATTTGGCCTACTAATAAAATACATTATTTTAAAAGGATTTTCTTTTGCTGGGATGGGGTCAGGCCATTAAGATGTAAAATCTTGGCTCTGAATGTAGTCAGAAATATTATATACTTCCATTTTTGAAGATGTTTTTGCCTATGATTGGAAAGAAGGAAAAATAATAGTCATTTTAGAAAAATAAGGGACAAATGAATTGTGCAATTAGAATATCCTTTCCTTAAAAGTCAGAAAATAAGAAAAAAATTACAAATTCATCTTAGTCAGTATTACTAAGTGCTAAAGGATGTTGAAATTTTTAGAAAACCTGGTCATCAGGTGATTTTTAAAAATGGAAGTCAGTGTGCCTCAGTCAGTGTGGTCACTGCTCCATGACTGACAAGTGATTGGGCTCAGGAAGCCATGAACAAAAGTGTAATTCAGAAGCACATATCTGACCTGATTTTCCATGTCTGTTTTTTTTTATTGTATTGCCATCTAGCATAGTTGTCAGGACACAGTATGTCTTCTAATATTTGTTGAACTCCTGGTCATCCCTTTGACTTGTCCAATGACTTTTGTCTACCACCAGGCAATGTAATTTCTTATCAAATCTGCATGACACACCACTTTACCATGGCATATTATTATCTATCTATTGAAAAAGGATTGCAGACAAGAAACATAAAGATCAAAATTATCAACTTTTAAAGCAATGATCAATGTATATTGCTTCAGCAAGTGGATAAAATATAGTTATTTGAACGATAGCATCCATGGAATAAATAGAAAACTTTGCAAAAGAAAATGAAATTACAATCTATTTCCATTGTAATAGATCCCCTTGTTCTCAAACATCCTTTGCTAACTCTAAAGCTTCCAGCTTTGGCTCAGGTCATGATCTCATGGCTCATGAGTTCGAGTCTTGCATCGGGGTCTGTGCTGACAGTGTGGAACCTGTCTCCCCTCTCTGTCCCTCTCCCACACCCCTGCCACCTCAAAAATAAATAAGTAAACATGATTTAGATTTGAATATTTAAGTATATGGTACGTTGGCTTTCATTTGTCCTGGGCCTTGGAAATGTTTGGGGCTCACTTGCTGTGTCAACTTTTTTTTTATTGCTAAGGTCAGAAAAGGGGCCTTGAAACTTAGATCCACACTGTCTTGTCCACTTTAAACTCGGATGATGATGCTAAGTAATGAAATTCTAAATATGGTTACACTGGAGTCCCCTGGCAACCCCTTTACTCACTTTTATTTCATTCCTTGCCTGATTTTAGATGAATGCAAATTGAAACAATAGGTAACCAAGTGCTGCTGCATATGTTGGAGTTGGGGAAGGACGAAAGACAGAAATTAGCAGCTTCAGCCACCCTTACTAATTCCCACTATTTGGTTAGCTTTTGTATAATATTTGTAGTGCTTGTACGTGGGTATGTAGTAAGTCAGGAGTCTACAGCTCATAAGAATGAGCTACAACTTGAGAACTGATGACAGGCTATACGTGTGGGTAGTTAAGGATCCATAAACACATTTATAATAAAGTATTTGTGACATGGTTCATTCCATGGTAGAGTTTTTCTCTCATTGTTGCACTAAAGTTCGAAGTGAAAATGACAGTGTATTAGGCTTCTCATTCCTCATGAGGAAACTAAAGTTTGAAAGGTCACATGCTTCACACATTTTCCTATGCATGATATTAATATCTTCCTCCATACAATGGCATACTTTTTTCTCCATAAATATACTATAGAGAAAACCTATCATTTTTTTTTCAATTGACTAAATTCAAATTGAAACAGTAATTTCCAGAATGACACTTGGAGCCAATGCTGACATTCACAAATTTAAGTGGTTACATTTCAATGTCCATATTTGTAAATTTTTTGGTTGCTGAAACCTATATTTTTAGGGATTAGAAGGGGATTGGCTGTTCTTCTTTTTTATTCCTAGAACCAGAAATATGACCATAAGTAGGACTAATGACCTACCACAAAAGGGATTTAGCACATTAAGATGCTACTTGAAAAAAGTCAGGAAAAGATGATCAGAGGGATGCAGTTCTTAGCTGTGCTTTCCCTCAACTGTACTTTATCTCCTCCTCCCCCTTAAAAAACTCCTTCATTAACACAGAGTTGGTTCCTGTCCTTGCTCCAGGTATCATTATTACGGGATTGGCATCAAAGAGAGCAGCGCATATTACCACTCCGTTTATTCTGGAAAGGGCCTGACAAGGTAGAGTTCTGCTTTCTTCAAGACAAATTCTCTGCATTTCCTGAAATATATATAATTGCAATTGAATGAAAGACTTTCTCATTTTGTAAATTGAGATGTTTTCTTTTAAGCATCAGACCTTAATTTCAACTTTGTGTGGACATTCACAATGATATAGTCTAGATTATTGGGTAATTTATGAAATTTGCAATCATTAATGAGAAGTTAATAGTGAATAAGATATCCCAGAGACATTAAAAAGAATAATCAAGTAATGAGAAATTAATAGTGAATGTATCTCAGAGATGAAAAAGAATAATCAAAGAAGTAGAATTGTTTTTAAATTAGTATTTACTTATCGAGCTTTCTGTTTTCAGTCTGATTCAATAAAATAAAGGCAGAAAATGTTTTTTTTTTTTCTCCAAGAGATAACCAGTTTTAAAAATCTATGTCCGTGGGGTGCCAGTCAGTAGAGCATGTAATTCTTAGTCTCAGGGTCATGAGTTCAAGCCCCTTGTTGGTTGTAGAGCCTGCTAAAAATGATATAAAATAAAATAAAAATCTATGTGTTTGATCAGTACCTTACAAAGAGGAAAAGTTTATGATAACTCATCTCTAATAATACATACTTTGAATAGCAGTTTACCTTAAGTGAGATAAAGCTACTGCCCTGTTTGAATCTCTGTGAAAGAAAATACACAAATGATTATAAAGAACACATTTCTTTAATTCACTACTAACTATCAGGAGGAGGTCATTGATGGCGGGGATGACATCTAATAAAACCAGTGATAATATACAATTACTATTTTTTAAATATTGGAGCTCTGAATAATTAAATCTGCATCTTAAATTGCCTTATATTGTATGATTTACCAAGAACTGTTCTTAGCTCTCAAAAGAATAAATTTTTTTGAAAAGTAAAGTAACTTGTGTAAAAAATAATTTTATTCATCTGAGTCATACTAAGATGAACTCAGACATGGAGAAGAACATATTGGCAGCTTATTGAGTACGACTCACTACAAAGTAGAAATACAGGCTAGAACACAAACGAATATTTAATATCAAGTGTTCTTGGCAGACCTTATCAGGTTTCCTTAAATATTCTTCATTTACTGTCTCTTAATAGATTTATTTTTTTAAGTAAGTTGCTAAGAATGCTTGGGTCTCTTTGAAAATCAAGCAGATTTCTCCAGGTTTCTTTTACTCATGATGATCTGAAGTTAACACTTTGTAGATACTCTGCATTTCCTTGATTGCCAAAACTGTATATTTATATGTTAACTAATGGAGAATATACTGATTTTTAAGGTTTTCTGGAAGCAAGCTGAAGAATGAGGTAAGAATTATTTTCATCTCTATATTATCTGCTATAATATGTACTGCAAACTAATTAATACATGCTAATCATCCACACTGGCAAATATAGAACTAAATGTTAATTTATTAAAAGCCCATTACATGATCGAGAGCTTCAGAGAGAGCTAGGTTGGATTTGGGGCTACTGATGATTCTTTACATGGACCTACTGAACAATTTCCAGTTAGCCTAGGAGGGCTAATTTTTCAGTTATTCTCACCTAATATCAGATACTTTAGTGACCACAAAGAAAATGACCATTACAGATCCAAGAAATTTTCATTTGAATAAAAACAAAAGGCTTAAAGCTAAGGATATGGAAGGAATTGGTATTTGGAATATACCTATTAGGCAAAACCTTTAATAGTTCTCAAGAAATCCAAATGTATGCTGTGGTTTGTTTTAACCACTTTGTGTGAGTGTATGTGTATGTATAGTCAGCTTGCTGACCTCTTGTGCGGTGTGGAGACAGGGTGGATGGTGGACGTGGCAGCTAGGGAGAAAGGGCACATCTCTGTAGCACACACACAAATTCACACACTTTCTCCCTAGACACCCCTCCCACTCCCTACCCCCAACCAAAGAACAGATCAGCAAACTGACTTTATCTAAATGAGTTAGACTACCATTAGGGACTGCATGGCTAATTAGGCACACGATAAGGCCTTCATTATCCTCAAGTTATCTAATCATTAAAAAGAGGTGCCACAGTACTAAGGGCACATGACAATGTGTTGTGTGGTAAATCTGGACCCGAGGTAAATTGTAACTCCATTAGTTTGGTGAAATGATGCAAGCATATTATCTCAAGGAATAATATAAAGCCCCCAACCCTTTGAAATGACCAATTTCTTCCCACCAGTGCTTTTAATACAGTTAATGGCTAATTACATAATAAAATCCTCTAGATTGCTCTTTTTATCAATGAAATAATAGTTCTTTATTAGATAAACAATTGTGAAAGTGCAAAAATATTGACTTAGAAATATACTTCAGTTGACTGAAGTTTATGTCAACAGGGAATTTAAGTAATTTCCCTCAGGTGTTCTTTCGACCACTTGGATGAGGTTGGTGGCACTAGCAAAGGATCAGCTGTTACAGGGCATGCGCGGCAAGGCGCATTTCACAGAATAAAAGGAAAAATGTTTCTCCAGTGTAGTGTTTCCTTCTAGAAAAGGGCACTACAAATTTGGGTGTAGATTTTGTTAATAAATTTAAAATAAAAATTTTTGTTAGGCTGTCATATAGCTGATATTTCCAAAGACTGCAACAACAATAACACATCATTGCCATGATGGTTATAGAAATTGTCACAAAAGCTCTCTAAAGACTCAGAACTACTCTAAATACTTTTTATTTTTTATTTTTTTCAATATGACCTTTATTTTATTTTTTTAATATAACAATTTATTTTTTAAAATGATAATAGAATATTTGCTTAACAAAGCTGAAATTTTAAAAAATTGTTTGGTACCTGCGGTGATCAACCATCATAGTTTGCTCAGGATGTGAGACTTTCAGTGTCAAGCTATATATACTTCACTACATTTGAACATTAATAACTGTGAGGTGGGGAAAATCGGGGTTAGCGTTACTAACTTACAGCTAAGGAAACTGAGGCTGAGATGTATTTGCTTTTTTCAAAATCTGAATAAAGTTCTACTTTTTAAAACTCATGGTCAAGACATTAATCAATAGATATATGGAGTTATAGATACTAAGGAACAAAATAGTGAATGGATAGAATTGTTCTTTTACAGTGTAGCAGGAAATATATCTTTTACTGTAATTATATGCAATTAATTATGGGGGTCATGGGTATTAACCTAGTTTAAGTGGTTAAGGACATTTTCCATAGGAAGTGGCATTTAAGGAGAGAACTGAATAAGTAGGAATTTGGGGAATGGAGTTTGGGAAAAGAGTAACAGTGACGAAATAGATGTAACAGTAAAGGTTAGGTTTTCTCAAACTTTGTATTACTGATGTTTTCAGCTATATAATTGTATGTTGTGAGGGATGTCCTGTGCATTGTAAGATATTTAGCATCAGCATGGTATCCTTGGCTTCTACTCACCAGATTCCACACCTTCCTCTTGTGACAACCAAAAATGCCTCTGACATTACCAAATGTCAACCACTGCCATATGGGAAGGCAAATAAGAGGAGCATCATGTTATAGATGTGGATAAGTCTGTATGAAAGAATATCTGATCGAGGATGATAGCTCTAGAGACAGAGAGAAGTGACTGATTTTAGCTGGGAAACATTGGTAGTGGATTGTAAGGTAGTTCTATTTTTAACTTTTTGAGGAAACTCCATATTCTTTTCTATAATGGCTGCACCAGTTTGCATTCCTACCAACAGTGCAAGAGGGTATTTTCTTTTCTCTACATCCTCACCAATTCTTGTTGTTTCTTGTGTTTTTGATTTTGGCCATTCTGAGAGGTGTGAGGGGATACCTCACTGTAGTTTGGATTTGCAGTTCCCTGAGGATGAGAGATGTTGGGATTTTTTCATGTGTCTCTTGGTGTCTATTCATGCCTTCTGTACATGTTTTCATTGGATTATTTGTTTTTTGAGTTTTGAGTTCTATCAGTTGTTTATATATTTTGGATTCTAACCCTTGATCAGACATGTTATTTGCAAATATCTTCTCCAATTCAGTAAGTTGCTTTTTAGTTTTGTTGATTGTTTGCTGTGCAGAAGCTTTTAATTTTAAATGAAAATTTTAAGTGAAAAGACATACCATCTTCCTGGATAGGTATGTTAGATATTATAAATGTGCTCATTCTTTTAAAATTAATTTAGACATTTAATATACTAATAAAAACTTGAGTGGGTAATTGATTTTTGGAAGTAATTAAAATGGCTGTACACTTGATGTAGAAGGATATACAGGAAGTAATAGTTAAGGTAAATGTAAATAAGAATAGTCAAAAGAAACTTGTCTGGCAGATATCAAAATACTATGACACTATGATATAAACTCAACTATAGGTAGAATAAATCTGTAACAGATTAGATACCTGAGAAAAGACCCTAGTATACATAAGGATTTAATGTATGATCAAAAAGACATTACAACCAATGAAGGAAAAGTTTTTTTTCTGTGAATTGTCTTAATTGATTTTTGGAGGAAGACATAGTATCAAATAAATCAAGTTCTTCATAGCATAATGTTAGAAAAATGGACCATTTTGGAAAAAATTTTATACCTCATGCCTTGTATGAATTCCATATAAATTATTAAATATAAGAACAATACTTAGAAAGGAACATTTTTATCTACTTCATTTCTGGATAAGGAATGATTTTCTTTCTTTTTTTGTTTTTGTTTTTTTTGGTGCAAAAGTGATTTTATTAAAGCATGTGGATAGAACCCGTGGGCAGAAAGAGCTGCCGGGAATTATTTTCTAAGATGAAAACAATTTAAGAAATTTCAGGGGCGCCTGGGTGGCTCAGTCGGTGAAGCACCCGGCTTCGGCTCAGGTCATGATCTCACGGTTTGTAGGTTCAAGCCTCACATCGGGCTCTGTGCTGACAGCTAGCTCAGAGCCTGGAGCCTGCTTCAGATCCTGTGTCTCCCTCTCTCTCTGACCCTTCCCTGCTCGCACTCTCTCTCTCTCTCAAAAATAAATAAAAGACATAAAAAATTTTTTAAGAAATTTCAAAGGAAAAATATAAAATGGAGAGATTGGAAACTATTTTGTATCAAAATCATCATATATAAAATTTGAAGTCAAAAGAAAGACTGGAGAAATTATTTTCAGCAAATATGACAATGGAATAAAATTCTATTAAGTAAAAAAATCCTATCAACATATAGAAAAATATGAAGATGACAATAAACAGTAAAACACATGAATAGAAAATACACATAAGGCAGAAAAGGCCAAAATGAAAAATGGACTGCCAAATAAATAAAAAATAAATAATATTTTAAATCATATAATTATCAAATATTTAGAAATTAATATGATGATGCTGGTGAAGTTCTGGTGAGATGAGCTGTTTCGTATCCTTCTGGTGAATAGTGAGCAAACTCCCTGGAAAAATCGCCGGAAGATCTGTATCAAATCTTTCAAGTGCTCATGCTCTTTCTCCCAGTTTCCTTTTGCATGAATCTCACATAAAGAAATAACAGAAGATGCTTACAAAATATTATGCAAAAATTGTAATTGACAACTATGAAAAACTGTGTGCAACCTAAATTACTACTAATAAAGAAATGGTGGCAACATTTATAAGACTTTTATGGGACTAAATATTATGTTATATATTGAGCCTGTTTTAAAGACATGGAAAGATGCTAATTAGGAAGAAAAGAGGACACAGAAGCAAATATATATATATATATATATATATATATATATATATATATGGCTTCAAATATGTAAATAAAACTGGATATTTATATGAGTGAGAAGATTAATATATATATATAACCATCCTGTACAGTATAGTAGCTACCAGCCACATATGGCTATTAATTACATAAAATATTGCTTCTATGTCACATTAGCTACATTTCAGGTCCCTCATAACCATAAACAATATTGTAATGCAGACATAGAACACTTTCAACATCACAGAAAGTTCTGTTGGGCAGCACTATTTTAGAACACGTTAAATATTCAACTCCATGATAAAAAGACAACCCAGCAGAAATATAACATGGTATATGAACATGCAATTCATACAAGATGGAAAATAATAACTACAAATACTGTTGGTATTCACGATAGCCCTCCTGATTGACCATGACATATGGTCAGCAAATATTCTGAATGCCATTCCTGCCAAGAAACGTGAAACGTGCTCAACTTAATTAGAGAAGTTTCAATCAGGGAAAGGCAAATTAAAACCCTGAAAAATATCATGTCACCATTATTGGAATAACAGCAGTCAGAAGTCTGAAAATAAGCGTTGTTAGACATGTGGAGCGAAGAACGTTCACGAACAGTAGGAGAGACGGTCATTAGTAAAGGTGAAGGTGCACACACCTGATGACGGCTTTCTTAGAGAAGCCTTCGCACGGTGCGCAAGCAGGCACACTGCAGTGTTTCTGGTAATCTCAGAGTGCTGGCAAACAAATGGCCATTATGATACAGCGAGAGGATCAAGTTTAAGATATTTATATGAGGTACGACTACACTGCTTTGGAAATGAATGAACTATAGCTATAAAAATCAAATTAGATTCATCTCAAAAACCTAAAGTTGAGTGAAAAAAATGTTGCCTGTAGAAGGATATGTGCTGAATTGTGCAGGTTTTAAAGCAAGAGTATGTATTAAGAGTATTTAAATCAGAGGTAAATTTTAGGGTTTAAATAGGAATGATATAAACTAAATGAAGAACATGTATTTCTTGTAGGGAAGGTACTAAGATTAGGGAGGGCTACAGAGGCTGCTTTAATATTTCAAATGTGTATTGTCTCAATCTGGTTAGTACATGGCTACTTATTACTCTTTATCTACACCTTTTTAAGCTTTAAATAGTTCATAATATGAAAGCAAACAAAACGAAAAATAAGAAAAGCAAAACAAAAAGACAGGAAGAAGATGAGAGTAATTATCAGTTTGTGGTATGAATTTTGATAATTTTACATTTTTATTCATAAATGTAGTGATTCAGATTTCAGAAATGTCTTAGAGAATGTTTCAGAACCCTTTTATCCTCTGGAATTAAACTAACAAAACCTATTCTCAATACTTTGTCCTGATTAAAGACAGCCTTTCTTTTCCTGTGAATCTTCTAGTGCGCACCAAATTTTGTTTTAACTAACTTTAATGATGAAATTGCCATTTTTTCTTAGGGATCCAGCCCCTTGGTTTCATACATTTCAACCAGGAAGTCTCCTGATAGCCTGAATTTCCTTCTCCTTAACATTGACCATTCATGGCCGTTTAACAACTTTGTACCAAGATAAATAACAAATCCTCCCTCCTTGGTATATGCTTTGCAAATATTTACAGACTGTTATCATGCTCTCTTTTGGTCATCACTTAGCCAAACTGTGCTGCTTAAATCCTTTAATCTTTTCTCATAAATCAGACCCTCTTGCCTTCTTCTAATCATATGGTTTCTTTTCTACAGGTTTCTTCTTGTTTTCTTTTGGAAATAAGACTTAATAGTTTACCCAAGATTATTGATGTCATTGGTTGAGGGTAAAACCGCCCCCCCCCCCAGACCTCTGTAACTGGCCTATGACCGGGCACCAATTTTGGTGAAACAGCAAATGTATTAGTGTAATTAAAATGATCATGTTTTATTTTTTCTCCCAGTTTATCAATTTGTGCTGTATGCTCTGGACTGCATATTATTATTTGATTTATACCAACTTTGCACACAATTGTTAACATATCCAACAAATTTAATTTAAAAAATTCTCCTTCGGCACTTTTGCCTCCTGTTATTCCACGTTGCTAATGTCTATTACACAAAACTACTATTTATGAAGATCAGAGTTTTAAATAAGTATTTAAATACAATAGATATACTTTGTCCTTTAATATGTATTTCCTTAGCACTCTAACATTTTTTATTGGAAATGTATTGTTCATAACACAAACATACACTTTATTTTATTTTTTAAATGTTTATTATTGAGAGACAGAGCGCGAGTAGGAGAGGAGCAGAGGGAGAGGGAGACAGAATCCTAAGTAGGCTATAAGATCTGAGCCGTCAGCACAGAGCCCAAAATGGGGCTCACTAAATCACTAACTGTGAGATCATGACTTGAGCCAAAGTCGGATGCTCAACCAACTGGACCACCGAGGCACCTCTACACATTTTGAAAATAACCATAAGACAAAAGTTCAAGACCTACCTCACAGCTTAATGAATACAAGTCCTCTGTGTGCCCACACCTCGATCACCTACCAAAAGATACTACTCTCCAAAATTTGGTGTTAATCACTCCTTTGTTTTTCTTTAAAGGTGATCACTTACGAATATATGCCTAATATATATTACAGTGTGATTATGGCAAAACTATATGAATGTACTTAATACCACTTAATACCAAATATACTGAACCATATATTTCTAAGTGATGGATAATTGTATGTTTTATTTTATTGGTTTGTTCATTATTTGTCCTACATAGAATCGATTCATTTTTTGTGACTTTGTGGTTTCATTCAGCATTAAATTTTGTGATTGATCAATGTTGATGAATAGGTAGCTTTAATACCTTTATTTGTACTGCTATGTAATATTCCACTGTATGAAAATACCACAACACATTTATTCATTCCATTGTTGGTGGACATTTTTTCTTTTCTTTTTTTTGATATAATTTATTGTCAAATTGGCTAACATACAGTGTGTAAAGTGTGCTGTTGGTTTTTGGGATAGATTCCTGTGATTCATTGCTTACATACAACACCCAGTGCTCGCATCAACAAGGGGTGAACTTTTTTTTCTGAAAAATTAGTTCATGGACATCCTCCAGGTGCACATGTGCAGAAACAGTATTCCAGATTCTAGGATACACTCATGTCTGACTTTACTAGTTAAGATGAAGCTGTTTTCCAAAATGGTTGTAACAATTTATGTCTGCCCAATCGTGGATGTGAGCATTCCTTTTGTTCCATATTGTCACAGACACTTTGCACTGAATGACATTTTAGTTCCAATGGATGCAAAATGGTACCTGTGATTTTCATTTGAAAATTGCTTTTAATAACTACATCAAAAACATAAGCTTGCATTTTTAAAATTTTTATTGCCCAGTTCTGTTTTTTGAAGTATTTCTCTAATGATTAGTAATGTTGAGTAATCATTTCCTATCCTTGTTGACTAATGTATATCTTCTTCAGAGAAATGTCTATTCACATCTTTTGTCCATTTTTGAAGCAAGATATTTGTTTCATTGTTAAGTTTTACAAGTTCTCTATATGTCCTAAATATTAATCCCTTATCAGACATATGATTTGGGAATATCTTCTTCCATTCCATTTATTATCTTTTTACTCTGTTGATAGTGTTCTTTGATGCACAAAAGTTTTTAATTTTTCAGAAGTCCAATTTGTCTATTTTTGTTTTTGTTGTCATATCTAAGAAATCGTTGCCAAATCTAAAGTTATGAAGATTTTCCCCTATCTTTTCTTATGAAAATTGTATAGTTTAGGTCTGATATTTTAGGTATTTGATTCATTTTGAATTAATTTGTTAAACAGTATTAGGTAAAGGCTTATCTTCATTCTTTTGCCTCTGGATATCCAATTGTTCGAGCACCATTTGTTGAAAAGACTGTCCTTTCGCCATCGAATGCTAATGATACCTTTGTCAAAAATCACGTGGCAGTTTTTCTGTGAGGCTTTACTTCGGAGTGTTCTGCTCTGTTCCACTGTATGTTTGTCTTTGTGTCAACACTATTCTCTTTTGATTATTGTAGCTTTTTAGTAAGTTTTAAAATCAGGAATTGTGAGTTCTCCAACTTAGTTTTTAATTCAAGATGTTCTTACTGTTTGGGGCTCCTGAGATTCCATATGAGTTTTAGGATGGATTTTTTCAATTTCTGCAAAAACTATCATTAAGATTTTGCATTGAATCTGTAAATTGCTTTGGGTACTATTGATGTTTTGACAGTAAGTTTTCCAAATTATGAACATAGGATGTCTTTCCCTTTATGTTTTACTTTCTTTAAGCATTATTTTGTAATTTTTATTATACAAGTCTTTCACCTTGCTTAAGTTAATTCCCATGTATTTTATTCTTTTTGAGGCTATTGTAAATAAAATTGCTTTCTTAATTCTTTTCAGATTGTTCGCTGTTATGAAAATACAACTGTTTTTTTCATGTTGATTGTACCATTACTTTGCTAAATTCACTTATTTCTAACAGGGGTTTTGTATGCGTGCAATCTCTATACTTTCCTATATATAAGATCACATCATCTGCAAATAGATTTTACTTCTTTCTTCCCAATTTGGATGCATTTTGTTTCTTTTTCTTATCTAACTCTTCTGGCTAGGACTTCCAGTACTATGCTAAAAAGAAGTGGTGAAAATGGGCATTCTTGCCTTGATCCTGATCTTAAAGGAAATGCTTTCAGTCTTTCTCTATTGAATATGATGTTTACTGTGGGTTTTTCATATGGCTTTTATTATGTTGAGGTACTTCTATTCCTAGTTTGTTAAGTATTATTGTGAAAGCATGTCAAATTTTCTTAAATACATCAGTTGAAAGAATCCTGTATTTTTCCCTTTTTATTCTGTTAAGGTGGTTGGTGTATTACACTGATTTTTGCATTCAAGGAATAAATCTCACTTGTTCATGGTATATAATCTTTTTAATATGTTGCACTTTGTTAGTATTTTACTGAGGATTTATGCATGAATGTTCATAAGGTATATTTGCCTGTTTGTTTTTTTCCCTTGTAGTGTCTTTATCTGACTTTGGTATCAAGATAATGTTGGCCTCATATAATAAGTTAGAAAGTGTTCCCTCCTCCTCAATTTTTGGGAAAACCTCAAGAAAGTATGGTGTTAATTCTTCTTTGTATGTTTGGCACAATTCACTAGTGAAACCATCAGGACCAAAGCCTTTCTTTGTCAAATTTGTGATTACTAATTTAATTTCCTTACTGATTATAGACTGATTCAGATACTGTATTTTCTTTCTTTGTGATTAATTCTTGGTAGAATTTGTGTTTCTAGGAATTTATCCATTTTTCTAGGTTATCAACTTGTTGATGTACATTTGTTCATGTATCCTCTTAAAATCTTTTCTCAGTAGAGTCAGGAGTTTTTCCTTTTTTATTTTAGTCACTTGAGTCTTCTCTATTCTTCTTTTTTTGTTTTTAGTCAATCTACCTATGAGTTTATCAACTTAAACATTTTTTTTAAACATTTTAATTTATTTTTGAGAGAGAGACAGAGTGCGAGGGAGGGGCAGAGAGAGAGGGAAACAGGAATCTGAAGCAGGCTCCAGCCTCCAAGCTGTCAACACAGAGCCCCATCTGGGGCTCAAACTCAGAAACAGTGAGATCATGACCTGAGCCAAAGTCAGACGCCCAACTGACTGAGCCACCCAGGCGCCCCTATCAATTTTGATCTTTTTAAAGAACAAACCTTTGGTTTCATTTCTTTATTGTTTGTCTATTCTCTATTTCATTTATCTCTGTTCTAATCTTTATTATTTTCTTTCTTCTGCCCAATGTGGGTTTAGTTTGTTCTTTTCCCACTTCCTGAAGTTTCTTGAGACTGTTGATTTGAGATCTTTCTGATTTTTTAATATAAGTATTTATAGCTATAAACTTTCCCCTTGGCATCACTTTCACTGCATCCTATAATTTTGATGTAGCATGTTCTCATTTTCATTCATTTCTAAGAGTTTTCTAATTTCCCCTATGATTCCCCCTTTGATCTACTGATTGTTTAAGAGTATGTTTAATTTCTGGGGCACCTGGTTGGCTTAGTCAGTTAAGTGTCTGACTCTTGATCTCAGCTTATGTCATGATCTTATGGTTTGTGAGATAGAGCCTTGTGTTGGGCTCTGCACTGACAGTGGAGCCTGCTTGGGATTCTCACTCTCTCAAAATAAATAAACTTTCAAAAAAGACTATGTTTAATTTTCCACAAATTTGTGAATTTTCCTAGTTTTCCTTCTTTGATTTTTAACTTCATACCGTTGTGGCCAGATAAAATATTTTATATTATATCTATCTTTTAAAATCTATTGAGAATCAATTTGTAGCTTCACATATGGTATAACCTAGAAAATGTTCTATGTGTACTTGTGAAAAGTGCATATTTGTTGTTAGGTAGTGAATATTTTAATTTCCTTCTCATTTGCTTTGGTGTATATAATACAACTATTTTCTTTTTGGCTACCATGGGGATTACATTTATCTTCCTAAAGTTAAAGCAGCCTAACTTGAAGTTAAGCCTAACTTGAATTTATACCAGCTTAACTTTAATAATATACAAGCCTTTCCTCCTTTCAAGTTTTGTCCTTACCTCTTTCAGTTACTGATGTCACAAAATTAAATCTTTACAAATTGTGTGTCCAAAATATATATACTAAAAGTTGTTTTTTTTTAAATCATGTAGAAAACAAAATGTGGAGGTACAAACCAAAGTTACAATAATACTAGATTTTAGACTAATTGTTTAGACTAATGCATATTAGTCTCTTAAATCATGTAGAAAACAGAATGTGGAGTTACAGCTATTACTATAATAATACCAGCTTTTTATTTGTCTGTGTTTACCTTTACTGGGATCATTATTTCTTCATGTAACTTCAGAATATTGTCTACTGTCCTTTCATTTTAACCCACAAGACTGTCTTTAATATTTCTTGCAAAACAGGTCAAATAGAAGTGAACTTGCTACTTATTATTGAGTATGAATAATATTTGCTGTGGATTTTTGATGACATTTTCATATTTCTTATTTTTTGATATTTTGATTGATTATTGAATGATTAAGGAAATTTTCTTCTGTTTCTAGCATAGACAAAGAGAATGTGAGAGTGCGTGCAAGGGAAGTGAATGGTGGTCAGATTTTTAACAAATGCTTTTTCTGTATAAGTTGAGATGATTATGTATGGTATTCTACACCCACCCCACCTTTTTCTTCTTCTGTCAGTGTGGTGTGTTTAAGCCTGACTTGGTTATTATCATCTTTATTGATTGCTGGGTTTACTAATATTTTATTTGGTACAGTTTCAAGTATGATAACAACCAGGATTGGCTTATGATTTTTTGTTCTTTTTCTGTCCTTGTCCAGTTTTGGCATAAAGGTTTTCAAATGAATGGAAAGAGGTTCTTCTTTTCCACTGTCTGAAAAAAAATCTTTTAAGTTTGAAAATATCTGTTTTCTGAATGCTTGGTAAAATTCACCTATTAAATCTTCTGAGCCTGTTTTTTTTCCCTTTGTGGAAAGATTTTTGATTATTAATTATATTTGTCAATGGAAATGAGACTATTCTCATATTCCTAACTTAGATTTAATACAACATTATGTATTGCCATTTTTTGGTGTCTGTTTCTCTATCTTTTTTTTCCAATCTCACTAAATTACATCTTGGGATGAATAAACATGATTTTCCACCCATGAAAGAGGTATGACAAAATAATGTAGAATTTAAGTGCATTTTTGTTATGTTTATCAAATGTTAGTTTCATATTCTTTGCCAATTACTTTTTCTTCCCTTTAAGATTAAATTCTTTATTTCTCACATTCTATTACTTTCCCAATTTAGTGATAGTGCCATTCTTTGAAGTACAATGATGACTCATTCTCATAAATGACAAATCCAAGCATTAAAAATTAAAAATTGAAGCATATCTTGAATTATTAAGAATGATTAATAGAGTGTATTGGAATTAACTATGCTAATATATCAGTTCATGATAGTTAATAACTTATATAGTAGTTCTTTATAATTTTTAAGAATTAGGGGTGCCTGGGTGGCTCAGTCGGTTAAGTGTCCAACTCTTGGTTTTGGCTCAGGTCATGATCCCATGGCTCATGGGTTCATGCCCTGCATTGGGTTCTGTACTGACAGCATGGATTTTGCTTGGGATTCTATCTCCTTCTCTCTCTCTCTGCCCTTCCCCTGTTCACTCATGCTCTCTCTCAAAATAAAGAAATAAAGTAAAAAAAAATTAAAACAAAAAAAAATCCTTAAGAATTATTTAATCAGAATAATTCTTCTCTATCCACACTTGAAACTAAAGGATAACAAGGATGAAAACTAAACCTAATCTGAAAGAAATAGATTTTTACTGCACTTTTAATGTGATATTTTTTGAAAGCTTATATCAAATATGTCAATGAGAAATCAATGTTCTTGAAATACCTGCTTTAAAGACTGATTTAGAGGTGCCTGGGTGGCTCAGTTGGTTAAGAGTCTGACTTCAACTCAGGTCAGATCTCACGTTCGTGGGTTCGAGCCCCACATTGGGCTCTGTGCTGACAGCTAGCTCAGAGCCTGGAGCTTGCTCCAGATTCTGTGTCTACTTCTCTCTCTGACCCTACCCTGCTCATGCTGTCTTTCAAAAATAATACCACCTCATGCCAGTCAGAGTGGCTAAAATGAACAAATCAAGAGACTATAGATGCTGGCAAGGGTGTGGAGAGACGGGCACCCTCCTACACTGTTGGGTGGCAATGTAAACTGGTGCAGCCGCTCTGGAAAACAGTGTGGAGATTCCTCAAAAAACTATCCATAGAACTCCCTTATGACATAGCAATATCACTGTTAGGGATTTACCCAAGGGATACAGAAGTACTGATGCATAGGAGTACATGTACTGCAATGTTCATAACAGCAATGTCAACAATAGTCAAAACATGGAAAAACCTAAATATCCATCACTTGATGAGTGGATCAAGAAGATGTGGTATATATACACAATGGAATACTACATGGCAATGAGAAAGAATGAAATATGGCCATTTGTAGGCAAGTGGGTGGACCTTGAGGGTGTCATGCTAAGCAAAATAAGTCAGGCAGAGAAGGACAGAAACCATATGTTTGCACCCATAGGTCTAACAGGAAAACAGGAGAAACCTAATGGAGGACCAGGGGGAGGGGAAGAGGGAAAGAGAGTTGGGGAGAGAGAGGGATGCAAAATTTGAGAGACTATTGAATGCTGAAAATGAACTGAGGATTGAAGGGGAAGGGGGAAGGGGGAAGAGGTGGTGGTGATGGAGGAGGACACTTATGGAAAAGAGCACTGGGTGTTGTATGGAAACCAATTTGACAATAAACTATTTAAAAATAAATAATAAAAAACATTAAAAAAAAGTTTAAAAAAAAAGACTGATTTAGCATGTAAGTCTATAATAGTCTACAAAAGTTGGGAGTGATAAGACAGGATAGAAACTTAACCTGTATAAGTAATAAATCTTCAATATGACAGAGACAAACAAACACAAAAGCTATAGAATAAAATACAGGAAAACTATGGGAAAGAATTAAATTTTGTCCTTGCCAGGAATACTTTACTTCCTATACTATAGTCACAATTTCATTCTTTGCCAGATCTTTTTATTACAATCTAGTTTGCTAAAACTTTGACAGGCAGGAACAATTATTTATGACCTGGGGGACTGATTTGTTGAGGGTCACAAATATGGATTCTTTTTTTCTGTGTGGATTTTTTGTAGGTACACCAACCCTGTAGCATTATGTCCTATTTGTTGTTTGTTGCTTTTTTCTAATTTTTGCAGACTACCAGAAGTGTGCTATTCCCCAAGGGACCCAAAAGAAGAACACATATCTAAATTCAGGGTGGGAGATGATTTCCTGTCTCACATTCAGGTCCTTCAGCCATTTTGAGTTTATTTTTGTGTATGGTGTAAGAAAGTGGTCTAGTTCATTCTTCTGCATGTTGCTGTCCAGTTCTCCCAGCACCACCTGCTAAAGAGACAGTCTTTTTTCCATCGCATACTCTTTCCTACTTTGTCAAAAATTAATTGGCTGTACATTTGTGGGCCCAGTTCTGGGTTCTCTATTCTATTCCATTGGTCTATGTGTC
>NC_043706.1:101007473-101095726 GCF_006229205.1 Suricata suricatta
GTTTTTGTGCCAATACCATACTGTCTTGATGATGACAGCTTTGTAGTAGAGGCTAAAGTCTGGGATTGTGATGCCTCCGTTTTGGTTTTCTTCTTCAATATGACTTTGGCTATTTGGGGTCTTTTTGACACAAAAGGGTGTCATGGTAAGCGAAATAAGTCAGGCAGAGAAGGACAGATACCATATGTTTGCACTCATAGGTCTAACAGGAGAACAGGAGAAACCTAATGGAGGACCAGGGGGAGGGGAAGAGGGAAAGAGAGTTGGGGAGAGAGAGGGACGCAAAACCTGAGAGACTATTGAATACTGAAAAGGAACTGAGGGCTGAAGGGGGAAAGAGGTGGTGGTGATGGAGGAGAGCACTTGTGGGGAAGAGCACTGGGTGTTGTATGGAAACTAATTTGACAATAAACTACTTAAAAAAAAAAACTCAGAGTGGGAGAAGGTTGAGATGAGAAAATCCAGAATACTAATTTGAGAATGAGAAGACTTAGATTCCACTCCCAAGTATATCACTAATTATTCCTGAGACTAACAATTTAGCTAACTTCTTATCATCTTGTTTACTTAATCCATAAAAGGATTTGGCAATTCTTGATCCTCTTATAGTTCAAATAATTTCAACAGTTTTAAAGGTAAGTCTTTCAAGTTATGCCATTAACAAATGTGAACTGAAATTAAATTTCTGAAAATGTTCTGACAAATGTTCAAAACTAAAATCCAAAGTAATAGGGAAAATATCTTGATGATGAAATTATTTATGATTTGGAAATCATGATTCTGCTGACATGTTTTCTTTGTTCAACTGAATGATCTGAAAGTTTAGCAAAATCTCTTAATTTGTCATGGTTTTCAGGGTGAAGAAGAATGAAATTTTATGGGTTTCTATTTTATTAGAATCATATTTTGGAACCAAAGAGTTGATAATGATTTATTTCTTTTCATTTTTCTGAATTATAGGGTGGCTTCACTCGTAAATACTCACTAAGTTCAAAAACTGGAACACTTCTTCCAGAATTCCCCAGTGCTCAACACCTTGTGTACCAAGGATGCATTTCTAAAGACAAGGTATCAATTAAAGATACTTCTCTATTGATTTTCTGATATGTTGGTTCCCTATCTCCATTTGCTGGGAATCTCATGGCATTTGAAGAAAGCAGTCAGAAATCTGCATAATCAAACATAATTGACTGATTTATAGGAGGGACAAATGTTTACTAATATTGATTAAACACTTTCCAATTAATTATTTACTATCTCCATGATAGTATATAATCAGGATTTGGTAAAATAAACCTCAAAATACTAAAGATTATTTTTAATTTAAAACTCAATATCAAGGAAGAAAATATGAGAATGGGTCTCTCACATGCAGTTTCTTTAATTTTAACGTTATGTTTTTGATTAATTTCATATAATTTCAGTAGTCATCAGGCACTTCTCTAGGACAGAATTTGTTCCTAGCATTGAGGGGGCAATACCTACATGAATGGCAAGAACTATACTAGAAATTGACAAAGCTTCCTTTCCATTCTAAAATTCTGTGCTCCCTTTTATTTGCAATTTTTTGAAAGTTAAGGAAGAAAGTTTCATAGGATTCAGTTTATAAATAATCCTCAATGTGACTCTTCAATGCTTATATAGTAAAATCTAAGAGTAAATTCTTCTCTATTTCTGAATTTCTAAAGTCATTTGCTGAGTACCAACTGGTTGACTAACGGCAGGATCCAATATTAAATCAGGACATAATGATTTCTGCATTTTTCTTTCAACCAAAGTTCATTTCTCTTTAGCATTTAGGAAAATATCTTTTTTAAATTATTTTTTTTAACATTTATTTATTTTTGAGGCACACACACACACACACACACACACACACACACACACACACAGTGTGAGCCTGGAGAGGAGGTAGGCAGAGAGAGAGGGAGACACAGAATGTGAAGCAGGCTCCAGACTTTGAGTTGTCAGCACAGAGCCCAACATGGGGCTTGAACCCATGAGCAATGAGATCATGACCTGAGCTGACATCAGATGCTTAACCAACTAAGCCACCCAGGCGCCCCAAGGAAAATATCTTTAATAGTATGTTAAGTCAGTTTGTATTCTTGAGGTTCAAAGATAGAGGAATATGACTAATGTCTAGCTGATTTAGTAATGGGTTTTGTGTAGAAACTGGAAATAAAAATAATGCATTGATAAAAAGATCTATTGACAGATAAGTAGTTGCACAGTCACTTCTAGGGTTTATTCTGATAACCTACTATTCCTGTTAAGAATAGTCAAAATATTGAAGATAATTCTCAGATGCTGATTCCAAGCAAGTTTCCTGAAGTATGTCCACTTTCTACCATTCTCCTCTCTCATCACATTTCTTGAGAATATCACATCCTTTTTTTTTATCTTATAAGGTGTGATATTATGACTTTAGACTTGGATGTCTCATGCGGCAGTCTGTGGAGAAACCTGTGGAAATCAGTGAGACTCCAGAGAACATGGTTCTTTGGGGGAAGGTATTGTTGGGTCCCTTTGTGGAGAGAATTGCTTACATGCAAACATATCATGAAGATGTTTGCTGTGTAAATAAATATACCTGGTGAAAGAGAGGAATGGGGAGAGTAACAAAGGGGAAAAAAAAAGAAATGAAGGCATGTTCCAATAGTTCATTTCAATTTCTCTGCTAGCTTCCAAGGAATTCCTTACCTGTCAACTTGAAAAACTGGTCTGTAGATCATTTCTCACTCAGGTATCAGGATACATAAATAAATAACCCCTGGTTTCAAAGTTCCTTCTTAGCGGTCCTCATCATGAGCACCAAGGACTAACATCCCTCTTTGTCTCTTGAAAACACCTGGACACTGCTTTTCACCTTCTTAGCCAGTAGCCCAGTTCCCCAGGTAACTTGTCAGTTTCTAGAAAGAGGGGTGGGGCCGAAGCTAAGCACTTTAGCATCTGCTTTCTTGAGACAGAAAGGATGGGACTTCCCAGTGGGAAGTTGATCCCAGTGAGGTGGGGGTTGGACAAAGCTGAGGGACCACTTTCTGCCTCATCATGGTGTTACTCAGGGCAGTTGCCACCCCTCACCGCATACTCACTAACTTTACTGGAGATAACCCTTGCCTCTGCCCCTGCCCTCTGTGGTGTGGTGTCTTATCCTCAGAAAATTGAGCAAAATTATTTTGTAAACAATGCAAGGCATGCTACAATAAAAATTAATTGTTCTAAGACCATGTAAATATTAAATAAGCAAATGCAGTACCAATAGTAAGATTTTAAAAGTTTGCAGATTTGTGTACAAAAGAATAAATTTTAACACACGTAAATGGAAATACTTGTGAAGATAAAAGCTTACTAATACCTTAGGAGGTTTCATGGATCAAAGGGTTAATTTTTGACAACAGTTGTGAACTCCTTTCTATATTTCATACTGTCCTTATCTTTATTTTTAAAAATATGTCTTGGAAACCTATTTAAAAATATAATGTCATTGCTTAAAGCATAGATCACGTCTCAGTTGCATTAACGGTGACATATTCTGCTAGAGGTGTTCTGTAGTCAGCATCTCTCCTTGCAGGGAGATTGGAATTTGCATGTCATCATTGTACAGCTTTGAGCTAACTCACAGAGATCGGTGCTGTCGCTGGGCTGTAGGGATAAATATTGGAGAATGGAGTTACAGTAGGACACTAGGACACCCACATCACCATCACCAGCCTAGATACTGCTGGGATAAAAGTAGCTCCAATGGTCAACCTCTCAGCATGTATTATGGATTATTGCAACCACATTACATGTGTTAATTTGTTTAGCCCTCATAACAACCCTATTAGAAATGTAATGTTATTATCATCTCCATTTTCCAGATGAGGAATTTAAAACATACAAATGTTAAGTAGTTTGCTTCACATCATATAGCTATTAAGTGGCAGATTAGAGCTAATATTCACATCCAGGTAAAAAACTAACACCTGTAACCTCTAAGCCATGTTCTTGTTCACATAGACTACACAACCAGTAATAGGTAGTGATATTTCTAGCTTATAAAATAAGGATATTTGATTATTATTAATCTGTTAAAATATTATCTGGTTCTGATCCATTCCAAATTTTAAAATATGTTTAAAACTTTTTAACTATGCAACCCAAATATCAGTGGTAATGTGGAAGCAGAGACTTTTCATAACAGGATTTACTATTCAAATTTTTTGGGGGTAACTTTATGAGGCATTTGCTATTACTATTCAAGTCATATTTAGTAAGATCTTACTGTGTACTAGGGACTATGTTCCTGATATTTTGTTTAACCTTTTTAATACCCTGTGGATAATATGTGATTAATATCCGACTTAAAGAGAAAAAGCTTAGGGTTCAGAGCAAAACAACCCGTGCAAAGTAGTGAAGTAGAACTGGGCTCAATTTTAGCCGAGTTCAGAACCCAAACTGGAAACCACTATGCCACACCATACAGCACCTGCTTAATAAAACTGTGCAGAGAGATGATATGTTTTACCATTTTATGTGTATTTCTGCAATCAAAGATAATTTTCTTCTTTGGTATAAAAATACAATGTTGGTTTGGCCCAAAGCTCCTTGCTCAATCAGCCTTTTCATTGTTCCTATGATACTATACTATAATTGTCTATTTGCTTGCCTTTCTCCCTTCATGAGGCAGTTAAGTTCCTGGAAATAAGAACCATATGTTTATTTTTGATTCCCTGACATTGAACACAATGCCTGGTACATCAGAGGAGCTTAAAAAATGTGTGCTGGACAAATGAATGCATAAACAAATGAAGGCAATATTGAAAGGATTCTTTGGTTAAGCATTTTCTTCCTTGAAATAGGTTGATACCCTCATAATGATGTATAAAACTCACTGCCAGTGCATCCTGGACAATGCAATTAATGGAAACTTTGAAGAGGTAAGGATGACAAAGAATGCTTTGCTGACCATACCGTGTATACTTTCTTGTCCTGTTCTTGATGAGTTCATGTGAAGGAGGAATCTTAATGTTTACACTTTTTGCTTTATAACTAGATCCAGCATTTCTTATTACACTTTTGGCAAGGAATGCCTGATCATCTTCTTCCCCTGCTTGAAAACCCTGTTATCATTGACATTTTCTGTGTTTGTGACTCAATTCTTTATAAGGTAAGCTCTTTGGGGTGTCTTAAACATGAACCATGTTTCCTTTATGAGTATTCTATCTAAATTTTTGCACTGTATTTTCAATAAATTTGTTATTTCTGTCTGGAGATACAGTATTTTTTCTGATGAAAAAGCAATATTTAATAGTGTATGTATTATAGTTAAATTTACATTAAATAAAATCAATTTCTGTTTACAGTTAAGAATGATTCCAAATGTGGCATACTCACTAAGACATGTAAATTTTGTTAATTTTTATTACCTGTTTAAGGTGTTTTCAGAGTGAATAATATAATATAATATAATATAATATAATATAATATAATATAATAGTGTTTTTTGGGAAAAGCAGAATTAAACAGTCTTAGGGGATTAACAACTTAAAAATATTGGAAATCTCTAGCTTTGATGTATTAATGTTCATTTCTATTCTAAAACCAAACAAGAGCCTGCAAATGTCTAAGACAGATCATGAAGATATTGTGAACAAAGTTGAGCTGGTTGGCCTTCTAGCCAAACATTTATCTGAGAAGAGGGAGAAACTAATTCCCTGACAGTCTGTTCCTTAGTTAGAGCAATGGCAAGTTCCAAGCTAAGAGAGAAAACTGTGTTACAATCTAGGTACTTTAAAGTGAGTTTGTCTACACTTCCCTTTTCAGTTGTCAGGTGGAAAACAAGACCTTTCCTTTTAAAACATAATCTGAGTTTGCAAGAAAACCCAAAAGAGAACCCTATTAAGCATTTAGAAAATAAAATCCTCCTAAATTAGTTGCTACTATTAGGTTCTCAACAGAAGCTAGATGAACTCAGACTGGTAAGAAACTTTGCACACCAAGAAAGGGTAGGTAGTCTTGAGCCAGAATGGGGAGGGCGGATTTTTTTAATCCTCTGTTAAGTTCTCCCTATCACAGGATAAGAGAATGGAGCAAGTGCAGTATATTCTCAGCCTATAGTTCAAATTCATGTTGAAGAAGGACAAAGAAGAATGAGAATTGTTTCATTTTTTGGGTTGCATGAGAGTATCATTATTTAGAGGGAAAAGATTTAGTTTGCAGTAACTGATTGCAACATTTAAGACTTGAAGAAGTAACCAGAAAAGGGAAATAAGGTGGCTCTAAGAGAGGGTGTAAGAAAAGACCCCGGGGCTCATGCATTCACATTGTCCACCATCAAAGTTGTTTGGACCATCATTCAGTACCTCCAAGAAATATTCTTAAGGCATATTTTTTTCTTTACACATGATTTGTGGTTTTTTTTTTTTTGAGTCCAACACAAAAATGCTGAGTTTAAGTACCTTTAAATGAACTAAGTTTCTCCTCCTCATGGTCGACCCAGGGAGGCACAGTGAGCATTGTTAATAGAGCAGCATAGAATGAGTTTCCGGAAGATCTTCATTCTTCGCTGGAGAGTGGTTAAGTTTTGGTCCATAAAACAGTACATGACTACCAAGGCCAGTTCATTGGTAACTAACATACTGGGCATATACAATACTGTCTTATACACATGGAACACATATGAATTTTGCAGATAAGCTACATAGGCATTTGAAGATTAGGGTCTACATACATTTTGAAATATCTTCTCCTCTTGATCCTTTTCTTTAGACGGTACCACAAAGTTTATCAGCCAGCTTAATGGATCTCCATTGATCATATCCTATTTCATCTCCTCTTCCTTTATTAATTCTAGTTTTTCCTGAGCTGGGATCAGTCAACACAATCTAATTTTTTCTTTCTCTAGTTCTAATCCAAGTCCTACCCACCTCATCCATGTTTGGGACTCAGTCTAGCCCTTTTTTTTTCAGTGTTCTTTTCTCTTAATTTTTTAATTTAAATTCAAGTTAGTTAACAGACAGGGTAGTATTGGTTTCAGGAGTAGAACCCAGTGATTCATCACTTACATAGAACATCCAGTGCTCATTCCAACAAGTGCCCTCTTAATGCCCATCACCTATTTAGCCCATCTCCCTGACCCACAACCCCTCTAAGGGAACCCTCAGTTTGTTCTCCATATTTAAAAGTCTCTTATGGCTTGCCTCCCTGTTTTTAATTTAATTTTTATTCCCTTCCCCTATGTTCATCTGTTGTGTTTCTTAAATTCCACATATCAGTGAAATAATATGATATTTGTCTTTCTCTGACTGACTTATTTTGCTTAGCAGAATACATTCTAGTTCCATCCATAGTGTTGCAAATGGCAAGATTTCATTTTTTTGATCATTGAGTAATATTCCATTGTGTATATGAGTGTGTGTGTATACCATTTATTCTTTATCCATTTATCAGTCAATGGATATTTAGGCCCTTTCCATAATTTGGCTACTGTTGATAGCGCTGCTATAAACATTGAGGTGCATGTGCCCCTTCAAATCAGCATTTTTGTATCTTTTGGATAAATACCTAGTAGTAGATTGCTGGGTCATAGGGTAGTTCTATTTTTGACTTTCTGAGAAGCTTCTGTACTGTTTTCCAGAGTAGCTGCACAGTTTGCATTCTCATCAGCAACTGTGCAGAAATGTTCCTCTTTCTCCACATCCTCGCCAACATCTGCTGTTTCCTAAGTTGTTAATTTTAGCCATTCTGACATGTGTGAGGTGGCATCTCATTATGGTTTTGACTTATATTTCTCTGATGATGAGTGTTGTTGACCATATTTTCATGTATTCCTTCTGTTCTGATAATTAACTCTCTGGACACAGTATATTAGTGTCACTTGCTTAACCTAGTACTGTAATGTTTTTAGATCCCCACCCCTTGCCTACACACACACCTCATGCATACATGCATTTTAGAGACAAAAGTATAACTTCTAGAAATGAATTAGCATATTATTCTCTAGAAAGCTAAGAATAAAAAGTAATTGAAAAATAAATGTCTTTCAACAAAAATACTAAGGATTTATGTTAACTCTCTTTCACTGTGATTAAGGTTCTTACAGATGTACTCATCCCTGCAACAATGCAAGAAATGCCTGAAAGGTAGGTCAGTCAATAAAATGTGGTAGTTTCTTAGTGTAGGGTTTAATGCTATCCATTATATTAAAAGCAAACATTAAATAAAGATTCATTTGCTTATAAAGATTACTTTGCTGCTCTTGTCCCTTGTATTAGTTAGAAGATGTGCCTCAATCTTTATACTCAAATCTCAATGAGCAAAATTGATAGAACAATCCTGAAATCTTTTTAATATGAGAAATGTCCAAATGAAAAATAAATATTTAAATGTCATTGATCCTTGAAATACTGAGAAAGTTCTTCAATAGAAACAGGCTACAGGAAGATAAATGTGGATAACTGATGGAAAATAACCAGAATAATAAAAACTATAAGAAAAATTAGTTTATCTTTATTATTACTAAAGATTATTTATTACTATTATTATTTATCATTATTCGTCTTAATTGCAAAATCATAAAGTAGTATAATGGAATTACCATCTTCTTTTAACAAAGGAATCAGAGCTCAAATAGACTGTATTTCCCATCCTGGGAACTTTGTACCTTTTGATCCCTTTCATCCATATTGTCCCACCATGACCCCCCAGCCCCTCTGGCAACTGATGACAGATGGTAACTGGACTGTCATGGTGATCAGCTCACAATGTATACAAACATCAAATCACTATGCTGTACACATGGAACTAATATAATGTTGTTTGTAGATTATACTTCAATTTAAAAAATCTCAAATTGAAATGATACCTGAAGATCTTTCACAAAAACTCTCTGATGTGTGAAAATAAAAACTTGAAAATAAAGAGCCAAATTTTTATTTGTAAACAAAGTCTAATGAAAAAAATGAAAATTTTTTCAGTATTCTGGGGCACAAATACATGTAGGATGGACATAGTTGATGCTCAATAAATACATGATGATTGATAAAACAAAGTCTATTTTTGATTTACTTTTTCCTGTAGATTGTTTTATTTATTTTATATAATAGTTGGTATTGTCATGATCATTAGTTTCTTTTAATTATCAACATGTAATCTTGAAACATCTAATCTGAACTCTGAATTAAGTACATGTAACATTTCTGTATCACAGCAGAATGGCTTACTTAGGGACAGGCATTATTAGTTAATAACAATAATAGCTGACCTTTGTTAAATACAGCATGGACTTTGAGACTACATAAATTATTTCACTTAATTCTTCAACTAGCCTGAAGTAGACTATTTATGTATTTATCTCTAAAGTATGCAAGTAGTTCATTGTAGAAAATAAAAAACATGCATAAATGCATTAAAAAATACTCCTAATCTCTCCACAATCTTAATGTCATGTTATTATCCCAAAGACATTTTCTCTAAGAATATCTGTAAATATACATATTTTAAAAATGGAACCATAGTATACATAGTATAATTGCAGTATACCTTGAAAATCTTTTATACCAACAAATATGGATCAACATTATTTAACTTTCTTTTTACATTTTATTTATTTATTTACTTATTTATTTATTTTTGAGAGAGAGAGCGTGCGCGCAAGAGAGCAGAGAGCTGGAGTGGCTCAGTCAGTTAAGCATCCGACTTTGGTTCAGGTCATGATCTCATGGTCTGTGAGTTTTAGCCCAGTGTCAAGCTCTGTGCTGACAGCCTGAAACCTGCTTCAGATTCTGTGTCTCCCTCTCTCTCTGTGTCCCTACCCCCTGCCACTCATACTCTGTCTCTCTCTCTCTCAATAATAAAATTAAAAAGAAAAACATAAAAAAGAGAGAGAGAGAGAGGGAGGGAGAGAGTGCAAGCAGGGGAGGGGCAGAAGGAGTAGAGAGACAGTATCTTAAGCAGTAAGAAGGCTCCATGCCCACTGCAGTGCTGGGCTTGATCTTGTAACTGCAAGATAGGCCCTCAGCTGAAATCAGGAGTTGGATACTGAACCAATGGACCCATCGAGGCACCTCTCTACATTATCCTTTTAAATGGCTGCATAGCATCTGAAAAATACTATACTTCATTAACCAATTTCTTATCATCGAACAACTGGATTTTTTAAAAACACAACTTGTTAGACAATTCCCCAATAGCTATTATAATCCCAAATCCACAAATGAGGAAACTAGCAGCAGACAGAAGTTAATTTATGTGTTTAGAGTAAGTTAAATAGTTAAAAAACAGAGTCAAGATTTTAATTGAGGGTCTGTTGAACTGTACTTTCTATTCTTTTTCCTGTATTATGTCACTGCTTGCCAATATATGCACCATCCCAAATATAAATTTAGATCTGTTTTGTTGAAGTAGAGTGTGGAGATTGTTGACTGATTTAAAAATTTTTGTGTTTCTATATAAATGTTTGTGCACATACCCAACCAACATTTGCAGTTTCTAAATTGGGTCCTGTAGCACATTTTTGATCATATATCCCACAATCCTATTTGGATTATAAAAATCTATTACTAGACACTAATAGTAAGTACCTGAAATGACATTATGATCCCTATGCAATATCTCTCAAGAAGCCAAGATACACAAAATCAAGTGAATACTTACATTTCCACAGAAATATTTTATCAACAATGACTGAACCATGAACTAAAATTAATAATATGGTATTATTTATCGATTGCACTCTGCATGCCACATTTGACAAGAGAAATCTCCATGAGTTATTTTATATAGTCCTCATAAATAATGATCCTGTGACATAGATACTAATCTTGTCCCCATTTAATAGATGAAGCCAGCATTTGAGGACATTGAGAATTTTGAACAAGGTGATAAATGGCAGACGTAGGCTGAATCTATCAGACTTCAAATTCATGTTCTTGGAATCACAGAATAATAGCATACCTCCATTAAACTACATTTATTTAATGCATTTTGAACAATTTAGCATTTAATATATAAGGTTTTTTTTGTGTGTGTAGCCTATTAGCAGATATAAGAAATTTTGCTAAAAATTGGGAACAGTGGGTTGTTTCATCTTTGGAAAACTTGCCAGAAGCCCTAACTGACAAGAAGATACCTATTGTACGAAGATTTGTATCTTCTCTGAAACGACAAACATCTTTTTTACACCTTGCTCAGGTATGTTGGTGTTTGAGTTATCAGATTAAAAAAAAATCCTCTGGTAGCAAAAAGTAAGATATTTTTAGAGATTGGAGACTAAATAGACAACAATTAAATGCAATGTGAGACTCCAAAGGGAATGCTAGAATAGAAAAAGGAAAAAAGTGGGAAAATTGATGGAAATTTGAATTATATCTATAGTGTAGCTACCAGTGTTATATCAATGTTATTTTCCTGATTTTGGCAACAATGGGTAGGTAAGATGATAACCATAGGAGAAGGGGGATGGGGAGAATATGGAAATATTCTGCACTATTGTTGCTGCAAATTTAATATTATTTCAGAATAAAAAGTAAAAAATACAAAATTTCTGAGTGCAATATAAAATGCAAAATTGTTATTTTCATTATGAATTCAGTTAAGAAAAATGAAGGTTATGGGGAATGGGCCCACGTGATATTTGATGTTGTGAAACCCACAAACATAACACAATTTTAAACTACTAATTTGGATCTTTTATATAGGAAGAAAAAAAGTAATTTTTAAATTAGGACTACAGGTTTGTATATTGTTAAAAAATTATTTCCCCTCCTCTCAAATGATTGTTTTGTGAAAATTTATAGCCCCCCAAATTTTAAAAGACTTGATTGGGTTAGTTCTGGATAAAAAAATAAGTAACATTATAAAATCCTTATTGTATGACTGTGAATAAAAAAATCATTTTCTAGTTCCAAAAGGAGTGTTCAAAGCTTTTGCAGAGATGATCATGAGTTTCAGCTACTGCTTTTAGTTTTAAAATAAGAAAATATTTGTGATACTTTCCTCTCAAGGAAATATTTCTCTAGAAGTCAAAACTTTCCTTTACATAGACCATTGACAATATAGTTTAGTGTCTTTTTTACTTCCTTAATGCAGATTGCCAGACCAGCTCTCTTTGACCAGCATGTTGTGAATTCTATGGTATCTGATATTGAAAAGGTTGACTTGAATAGTATTGGATCGCAGGCCCTTCTCACCATTTCTGGGACCACAGACACGGAATCAGATATCTACACTGAACGTAAGTCTCCTTCCTTTTAGAGCTGGGTCTCTTAACTCCTTGGCACTATTGACATCTTGGTTTTGCTCAGGTCATGATCTCACAGTTCATGAGTTTGAGCCCCACACCAGGCTCTGTGCTGACAGTGCAAATCCAGCATGAGATTCTCTCTCTCCTTCTCTTTCTGCCTCTCTCCCTCTCTCTCTCAAATAAATAAACATAAAAAATTTAAAAAAAAAGACATAACCTGAAAATAATGAAAATGTTTTTGAGTGTGGGGAGCTTTCTTCTAGTTTTCCAATGCATGCATGCACATTTCCATGTGTTTTACACTTATACCATATGATGCATATCAAAATGATATCTCAACATAATACTGTTTTTCAAAGCAGACATTCCCTGCTCAGGTTTGGACAATCTGACAGAGTTTAGCAAGCTAATATGTGTGACTAGACTACCAGGCTCTATTTTGAAGGGACGGAAATCCATTATTTCTCCACCATTTCTCTGAAAAGACAAAAGGTGTGGCCTCGATAGGCTCTTGCACAAATGATGGTTGACTCTCTGGGGTGGTCCAACATCAGCCCTGCTTTCTGTTTCCTAGTATAAAATTGTTTTGCCCTTTGGGACTCAGTAGACGTCAAATTCTTTAATAAACAATGGTACCAAACAGCTCCTTTAACCTTTACAAGATGAAAGATTATTCGTGTAAGTGGCTCAGTTCTACAGTGCAGAATTTAATTTTTGCTAAAGATAAAAGGAGTTCAGAAATCAGGAAATCAAGTTTAGCTTGGTTCACTCATTATCTTTCAATAAAGCTGTTGGCTTTTAATGAAAGCTTTATTCAGAATGAATAATCAACTATACTGACAACTTACTCTTCCCCAGTATATACGTGCTTATATTATATAAGCCTATATTTCAATATGTGCCAAAATACATACACTTATTAAAATGTTGAAGAGTAAAAACATAAGGATTTTTTTGTTCCTTGCTCTCAGGATATTAAATAATTTCTTTAACATGTTTAATTTATTCTGTTTCCCTCTTATGCTACAGAATCCTTAATGATTCCTAGTTTTAGATTTTCTCTTGGGTTTGAAGTACAGTAATATTCTGCCTTCTTTTTTCACTTTAGATGACTCTATCACAGTGTTCCAAGAACTTAAAGATCTTCTTAAGAAGAATGCCACCGTGGAGGCTTTTATTGAATGGTTGGATACTGTGGTAGAGCAGAGGGTTATTAAGGTATTTTTCAATAACAGATTCAGAAAGTAAAATTTTTCTTAGTGGTAAATGCTAAATGGGCTGTAATTTCTTGAATGGTGGGGGAGGGGCGATAGTCTGTGTATAAAAAAATGCTTTGAAAACTTTTTGAAGACTTGCAAATAAGGTGGCCCAAATATCAAAACTCAGAATAGGCCAGATTTGAGAGTGTTGGGCATAGATTCAATTCTATTTACATTTATGGACAAATGACTACAAGCCACTGTGCATTCCCCGTGAGTGAAGTTACAGCTGAGTAACATAGGCGATGAAAGATAAAAGCTGAAAAAGATCTGACCCTTCTCTAAAAAGAAAATTGTCCTAAATGCTGACGGAAAATATGGTTTCCCAGTATTTTAATACTGGGAGCTCAGTATTTTGTGTTTTCTGTGTTTTTTCAACTCTTTCAGTCAACCTGCAAGCCATCCATCACAGAACAAGGCAGTAAGAGCAAATAGATCCATCACTACTTGGTGTTAGCCATTCTGTATCAAGGAAACTGGTTGTAGTGTGAGGACTTTTTTTCCTCCTGGAAGGAAAACATTATCACTCAGGACCAGAGAAGTCAGAGTTAATCATTCACAGAAATATATAACCCTTCCTTCACACTGCACCTTCTGTTCTTTCTAAAGTTTTGTCTAAGGAGAATTAAGAGAGAGAGCATTTTGTAAATTATTCCATTTGTTGTCTAATTCTGTTAGGTAGCAAAACCTTACAGAATAAAGATCTATTAACCTTAAAAATCACAGCAAAGACAGACTAAAATTAAAATCCTTGGACAGCTCATAATATCTGATCAAATAAATTGCATGTTGTGCCATCTGTCCATTTGTCAGTCAGTTTATCAACCTCTTGATGTTATGCAGGATGCAGGTAGTAGCAGGTAGTAACAAGATGACGGGTGTTATAGTTTTATTTTGTTCCTTTACTTGTAGACCAGCAAGCAGAATGGAAGATCACTGAAGAAGAGGGCTCAAGACTTTCTGCTCAAGTGGAGCTTTTTTGGTGCTCGAGTAATGCATACCCTCACCTTGAACAATGCATCCAGTTTTGGTATCCTAAGTGCTTTATAAAGCTCTTGTTGGTTGAATGCATCATTCACTTTCCAGTGACATTTCCTATCAGTTTTTAAACGTGTGGCACTGTCACTTCTCAAATCTGACTGTCGAGCCATGGAGGATGGTAGTTAGGAGCCTGGGTTTTGGAGTCAGACCGAATGCAGAGTTAAATCCTGACAGTGCTTCCCTCTGGCTTCGCTTTAACCCAAGTTGGTTGAAGAGGATGAATATTCCTCTCCCTGGGTTATATAGGCGTGTTGGTGAGGCAGCACGTGCAGAAACACAGCCCAGTACTTGGGGAGCCCTTCGTGGATAGCAGCTGGTATCACTACATCCCATCAGTGCCTGGATATTTTTTTTTTGTTAAACAGGCAAGTGAACAGTAATTAATTACAACATGATTTTCCAAAGGCACCAATTGCAATATGGCAAATTTTTGTATCTTTTTCAAGAACTCAAAGAGCAGCTGAGAAGACATGCTCATACGTTTCTGAAACATCTTTCCTGATTGATTCGACTTGTGAAACAAATTGAGTCAAGTTAGCTCTTTTAAAAGTTGAATACCTTCCTTTTTCTAAAATTTCTGGGATCCTTAGTTTGAAGCCATAATGCTATCTCATGGACAGTACGAGATTTATAAAGATTATCAATCTTTATGTTATAAAATAGGTTATAGTTTACTAAGTTTTCTAAATTTAATTCTCAGTGGAATTAGATAAAATCAGTGAACTCATATTGAAGGATGAACAAAATGTACTGAGCTGATTAGTTGAAATATCATAGTTTTGTGTGAGGTTTTTTAAAACATACAACACTTAAGCCTGACTTTATTATAAAAACAGACTTTTGTTGGGAAATCTGTTCAAAGAAGTTTAAGGTTTTCTAAGACAACTTCCAAATGAAAATAACTCTCTTGCTTTTTACGAAACCAAAGAGAACTTTGTTTCAGGCGAGAAAGACATCTTACCTGATACTTTTTTCAGACCATGGTGGCCATTGTCTAATTATTGAGTACAAAGTAAACAGAAATACAGCAGAGTGGAGCTCATTCTCCTCAGGTTAAAGCTTATCACACTCCAATGTGTGCCCTCTTAAAGCATAAAGCATGTCTCACTTTCATCCGTATTTTCCTTTGATGTAATTAGTGGCCAAAGAGCTGGCAGGACAGTACACACAGTGAGCTGGGCAGGCGGGACACAGAAAGATTAGAGACCCAAGTTAAGCATGTTGGTCTTAGCAGGTCATTTAAAGTCCAACAAGTATTTGTTTATTTCAGTTGCTCCTTGTAAAGTGTTGTGAGATGGTCACACAGATAACTCGACTTCTCTCTTTCTCTTTCCTTCTCTTTCTCTCCCTCCTTTCATCTCACATTGTCCTCTCCCTGTTCCCATCCATAAACAAGGTTCTTTCCATTTGATCCGAATGCTTCTTGATGAATACATTCTCCTTGCCATGGAGACCCAGTTCAATAATGACAAAGAGCAAGAGTTACAGAATTTATTGGACAAGTATATGAAGAATTCAGGTAATTTAAAATGTATATTTTTAAAAATTTTTTTACATAGTTTATTTTTGAGATAGAGAGAGACTGAGCATGAGTGGGGGAGGAGCAGAGAGAGAAGGAGACACAGAATCTGAAACAGGCTCCAGGCTCTGAGCTGTCTGCACAGAGCCTGACGTGGGGCTCAAACCCACAAACCGTGAGATCATGACCTGAGCCGAAGTCGGGCACTCAGCCAACTGAGCCACCCAGGTGCCCCTAAAATGTATATTTTGTTTTACATATTTCTTTATTTAAACCTAAGTTCAAGGATTTCTAAGCACACATTGAATGGTTCTATAAGAGTCTCAGAGTCTTGGGGCGCCTGGGTGGCTCAGTCGGTTAAGCAGCCGGCTTCAGCTCAGGTCATGATCTCACGGTTTGTGGATTCGAGCCCTGCGTCGGGCTCCGTGCTGACAGCTAGCTCAGAGCCTGGGGCCTGCTTCGGATTCTGTATCTCCCTCTCTTTCTGACCCTCCTGTGCTTGCGCTTTCTCTCTCTGTCTCTCAAAAATTAATAAAAGACATTAAAAAAAAAGAGTCTCAGAATATTTTCCCAAGTATGTTACTCCTAACACAGTAGATTACCACTATTGGAGCACTATTATTTTTCTCTCTACCATTTATACTTATAGTCAAAGGATTTTACTGCAAATTCTGAAGGACACAAAATCAATGTTCTTGTGAGAATTTAAATGAAGGTAGAGAGGTGATTAAAATAGAAAAAAACCTTCATAATTCAAGACAACACCTGTGGTACACACCATTTAAATGATGTAGAAATAAGTTCTATAGAACTTAAAGAAGGAAGAGGACACATCTGTTTGGGATGTGATGACTTGCATTTTGAAGACTGTCCACTCCTGAGGGGATCCTTTAGTGCCCCTTAGAATACAACTCACAAATGTACAGAAAACAACAACAACGACGACAAGAAAAATCCAGTACCAGTGCCCAGAACCACAGATCTGCCAGCCTTGTTTCCCATGGCAAATATTTCCCTGGGGTTTCCAGATTTATGACACAACCCTAAAGCATTTTCAGTTTCCTTTTCTTGGGCTTATATACTAGGAATATGGGAATGATGTTAGCTTTCTAATTTAAAAATAAATCTTGGGGCGCCTGGGTGGCTCAGTTGGTTAAGCGTCCGGCTTCGGCTCAGGTCATGATCTCACGGTTCGTGGGTTTGAGCCCTGCGTCGGGCTCTGTGCTGACAGCTAGCTCGGAGCCTGGAGCCTGCTTCAGATTCTGTGTCTCCCTCTCTCTCTGACCCTTCCCTCCTCGAGCTGCCTCCCTCTGTCTCTCAAAAATAAAAATAAATAAAAATAAATCTTTCCAGATGCAAGTAAAGCTGCCTTCACCGCTTCTCCGAGTTCATGCTTTCTGGCCAACCGTAATAAAGGGAGCACTGTTTCCAGTGACACTGTGAAGAATGAAAGTCATGTGGAAACAGCCTATCTTCCTCTGTCCTCCAGCCATCCTGGAGGCTTACCCTCTGCTCTGCATCCATTTCCTGCTGGGAATACAGACACCATGCCACTCACAGGTACATTGGGAAATATTCAGGGTTCAGCACATCCCACAGTAGCCTATCCCCGTGTTTTCTTCAAAACTGGTAACCTCCAGGCATTCAGAGAATAAGCAAGACTTGTCTTAACTAACTTATATTAAAGCTTTATAGAGTTTTTGTGATTTTCAGCATTTTTCATTTACATTTTTATCAATGCCATTATTAACATAGGTACCACACTGTGACATGCCTTCTCAGTTATATCAGAAATACAACCACTTATCTTCATTAAGTGGAAGAAAAAATTAGATTAGGTATACATAAAATCTTGAAGATGCTTTGAGAGTCAAAAATGGGTCTCTTATTTATTTTCGGTTTTTGAGGATACTATTTCTTCTCCATTAAAAAGTAGATTTGGCCATTTGAGGAAACCATTACAATGATTTTCATCTTTGGTCTATAGTCCCCTTTGTGTCAATTTGAATCTTCAGTGGCTGGAACTCAATACATGATAATATTTTAAGTCTGCTCCTTGCCTTATATCTTTTCTGAATATATAACTTCATTGGATACACAGAATTTTAAACTTGGAAGTGCCTTAGAGCTTAGGGGCCCAGTTCCACCAATGGAAACTCAAACCCCCAGAGAGTTGGTGGCACTCATTACTCATTGTTCATCAGTGGTGTTTGGATGATGCTTTAAACTGGCTTGCTTTGAAGCCATGGGCATTTTGACACTAGTGCCTTTTTCTTTTATCCTAAAAATCAAGCCATTTAACATTCCAGTTTTTTTTAAAACTATGGAGAAATGTGAGGAGGAGATCTTTTGACCTTCCCAACCTTGAGCCCTAGCCATCTTCATACCCACAGGAGCATGAAACCCTCCCAGACTTCTTTTTTACAGTCACTAACTCCAAAAAACTTCACTATTGTGAAATGTACATGTATTGTGAAGGTGTCTTTTATTTATTTGTTTGTTTGTTTATTTTTTGCGATGGTATCTTTAAACCTAGGTTTTTAGTGTTCTTCAGTTCTGTAAGGTTTAGAGAATACAAACGAACCAAATAAAAAAAACATACTCATAAATCTTTTGAATCATTTTTAAAGATATGTACCCACCTATTTTAATATGCCGCTGGTGAATGTTCTGGTAACCTTTTTCCAGGTCAAATGGAGCTTTCCCAGAACACTGGTCATCTGATGACACCACCCATTTCTCCAGCCATGGCGAGTCGAGGAAGCGTCATTAACCAGGGGCCCATGGCTGGAAGACCTCCAAGTGTGGGCCCGGTCCTGTCAGCTCCACCCCACTGCTCAACATTCCCAGAACCCATTTATCCTACTCATCCTCAAGCCAGTCATGACTTTTATGGGACCAACTCTAATTATCAGACTGTGTTTAGGGCACAGCCTCACCCCCCATCAGGACTGTATCCTCATCGCCCAGAGCCTGGTCGATGCATGGCTTGGAGTGAACAGCAGCTTTCTAGAGACTTCTTCAGTGGCAGCTGTGCTGGGTCTCCATATAATTCTCGACCGCCTTCCAGCTATGGACCATCCTCAAACAGCCAAGATTCACACAGTATGCAGTTTTTAAATACAGGAGGCTTCAATTTCCTGGGCAACACAGGGGCTGTCAGCTGCCAAGGAGCGACACTGCCTCCTAATTCACCTAATGGTACTGACATTTTTAAAGACTTTTTCCTGGCTTTTGAGATGGCAGTAAGACAAAATCAGACACTGAATTGAGCTCCACCTCTCTGAGTAGCATGTCATCCATGTAAGGTTTCTAAGGATCATGGAATCTTAGATACGTGGAGCTTATTTCTTCCATATACAAACATACCCCTAATTCTGGTGGGTTTTTTTTTAAAGTTGCCCTCGTAAATGCCACAAATGATGAAAAAATACTATGTCAAACTATATGTTTGAGATCTCCTTTAGTAAGCCCAAAAAAAGAATGTTCTGTCCTTTTTATTTATAGTAAATAATGTTTCTTCTGGAGAACTAGGACTGATTTAAGACTGAAACGGTGCCCCCTGTTAGTCTGATAAAGCATTTGAAGTTTAGGGAGCTGGAAAGATCTGTGGACTTGTTCAGCCACCACAGCAGGTTCTGTGTCCTCCATTCTAAATGTAGAGCAGTTCTTCTCCCAGAAACATAAATCTGTAGATAAAATTGGCATTTGACAAGTAGTGTAATCTTTGTGACAGGTTAGTGGTGCTTTTTTTTTCTTTATAGGAAGATCGTGTTAATTTAGATGAGGAAAATATGAGAGAGGTGTAGTCTTACATCTGAAAATTAATAATAGGATAACTCCCTTGTATTTAAAAAAATAGCAGAGTGATCCATATCCTTATAGAAGCATAAATCCAACTCTATAGTAAAGGTAGATGTGAATGTAACATTTACACTATGGCATCTTTAGGGATCTTCCCTATTATCTTGTCCTTTTTGTCCTTCCTGGAATATTCTTTTGTAGTACGTTAACAGTACATTCCTGACATTTTCTGTTATAGGATACTATGGAAGCAACATAAACTACCCAGAGTCTCACAGACTTGGATCAATGGTGAATCAACATGTTTCCGTCATCAGCAGTGTTCGCTCACTGCCCCCCTACAGTGACATCCACGATCCACTTAACATTTTAGATGACAGTAGTAGAAAGCAGACCAGCTCCTTTTACGCAGACACATCACCATCAGTTGTGTGTCGAACTCCAGTAGTAGGTAATTATTTTAGCAGTTCTTGCAAACATTTTAACAAGCTGCTAACCTCAGATATGTAGTTTTATTTGGAGGGTGACTATTGAGGTAAACCCAGAGCTCATGTTTCTACAAGTGATTTATCATTTTGGATCTGAAGTCATATTTTTGTGTCTGTTAGTAGCAGTCTTCCCATTTCTCAGTCTATGTGTTAGTTGGCAACCCACTGCTCAATCTCCTATTCTTTAAAAAAAGTAGCTGGCACTTACTGTGTATGCAAAACATGAATATAATCTGTCAAATGCAGTCTAAAATACTTTAAGTTTTATGAGGCCAGTGATTATACCTTTTTCTCACTCTCTCCTGTTCATGGTTGGACTCAGGGACAGTGCCAAGAAGTGTCTTTGGACCACATAATCTCCACCAGTACCTTAAACTCACTCCAAGTTTAAAAAAATGGTGACTTGTGATAGAGGTTGCTGTCATTTTCTCAGTTGTATCTAAAATGTGATTAGACAGCTCTGTAGAAAATGCTGCTATTATTATTGCTTTGTTACATATAGTTTAAGTAAAAATGAGCAAAACAGGGTGTTTTCCATGAAGTCCCCTAGCATCTTTTTCCAACCAGGTTGCTGCCCCTGGGAAAATCCTGCAGCTTATACTTGTAAAACTTGTACAACAGCAGCACCCAGCAAAGTATCTGTCACATACTAGGAACTCCATACATCAATGAGTTGTAAAAAAGGGGCAAAAATATATGTATAGATTTAGTTTCCAGTGTAACTAATAAGGGATCACAAGGCAGGTATATATGCATGTAAGTATCAAGGCAGAGTGTTAATGTTTATGTGAGATGGTTGAAACCTTCCAATGGAATAGATTTCAAGGTAGCGTAAGTAAAGGGCATTGACACCCAACTGGAGCATAAGGGAAATGAGATAAATTCCATCTCTCCTCTGATAGTGTGCTTTTCCAATAACTGAATAGGAAGCACTTCTTCCCTTCCCGTGACCATCACAGATGCTCCCTGAGCAGAGTCTAGCAGTTCATCTCATGCTATCTGCAGATGGTTATTGCTTCTGGGTTACTCTAATGAAGCAGAAAATTCCACTTCAGGAAGTTTCCTCACTGTGAGACGAAAATGTACCGTGTTGCTATTGTTACTATTAGTTCTGTTTACTTGTAGAGATAGTGGAAGCTTTGATGGGACATAGCTTAAGTGGAGGATGGATTCTAAGCTTTAGTTGTCAGAGCTGACTTACAAGGAAATAGCAAAGAGGGCTTCTGAGTGAAAAATAGGGGAATAGAGTAAGTGAGTAGGTAGAGCAAGGGAAGTTAGGGGCCACTTTTTGCTTCCTTAGTTTGAAAATCCAGTTTCCAGGGACAGAGAAGATGGTAGTTAGAAAAATGAGCAGTCAGCAACCATACATGCAGGAAACATAGTGTCAGAGAGCCAGTTGGTCAAATTTTTGAGAACCTATTCCTATGTGCCAAACTTCATTCTAAGTGTGAGGCTATGCTTATAAGAAGTTTACCTTCTAGGAAGGAGAGATTAAGTGATGAATATGTAGACAAATGCATTAAAAAGATAATATTGAGTACTCTGAAGTCAGATAAATATGGTATAATGACACATGGTTATGGAGAAACTGCTTTTGGTAAGATGGTTGGGAAAGGAATCCTAGGCAGAGACATTTGAGTTGAAAGCTGAGTGACTAGGAGGTGATGGTTTGGAGGTCTGATGGTGGAGTTGTAGGCAGAAGAGATGACAAGGGCACTGTTTCTGAAATGGAAACAAAGAAAACTCGGTGGGCAGAAAGAAGGCCAGTGTGCCTAGAGCATGGTGAATGAAGGCAGTAGAGTAAAATCAATCAGAAGGCAGAGACCAGTTCACAGACGGTCTTCTGAACCAGGGCAAAGAGCTTGGATTCTGTTCTAAGAGTAATGGGGAGTCACTGTAGAGTTTGAGAACAAGTTGATGTACACATCAGCAACATTATGCTGGTTCCTCCCTGCAGAATGAGAGAGTGGGGCAAAGGTGACGGTCATAAGACTAGTTAGGAGGCTGCTGTGTTGGTCCAGGTAAGAGAAGATGGTGCTTTGAATAACTGAGGAAGTGTGGATGGAAAGAGAAGGTAGACTGGGGATATATTTTGGTGACAAAGCTGTCTGAATTTAAGTTTGAAATTGAGTTTTCTTTGTGTAGAAGTGAAAACAACTTCTAGGAAAATTGCTTAGATATGTGTGATAAATGCAAAAAAAAACAACAACAACAACAACAACAAAAAGAAACCAAAACCCCACAGAGGGTTAAAATGAATGGCACTTGCCAAGGAAACTAATGCAGTCAATATTCAATTGCTGATTACATTTTCCCTTACAGCATCCAGCTTGCAAACTCCAGTACCTTCTTCCTCATCCCAGTGTATGTATGGAGCTTCCAATCAGTATCCAGCTCAAGAGGCCCTGGATTCCCATGGAGCAAATGGTAGAGAAATGGTGTCCTCCCTACCACCCATCAACACTGTGTTCATGGGAACAGCAGCTGGAGGCACTTAAACCAACAATGTTGGGTGGGGATTGAAACTAAGAATCTCTATGGCTCAAATATTGTTCACTCAGATTGCCATCAGGGTAAAGAAAATGAAAAATATGGTGGCAGAACATTGTTTTCAAGTCACTGGTACAAAACTATGGACAACTCCATAATGAGTGGAGATACTTGCAGACTCTGCCTTGCACACAAATTGTTTAAAATGTGATCTCATTATTAATTATAGTTTCAAACATTATCAAATGGAACCACTGGAGCTTTGAAGATGCAAACATTTCAGCTATGAAGGTTTAATATTTTGCTTCCTAATTTATTGAAAATCTGTGTGCTATTTCATCTTTGGCCTATTAAAAGAAAAATTATTTAATGCCTTTAAAATATCTTTAATTTATTAGGGTCTCAGAATCATTGTTTACTATCCCTTATTTGAAGAAAAGTCAAGTGTGTGTGTTCTACCTCCTATGGAAATGTTTACAAGGTCAAGACTTAATTCAGTTCAGCCTAGACCAAAGTTGCTTGACTTTCAATCCTGTGCATTAGTGTGATGATTTCTGTTACATAGCAGTATTCCAATTCTATGTAACTGAATGGAGATTATGAATGCTTTCCCTCTTTATTTAAGAAAGGTAAGAAGAAATGAAATAAATAAAGTATGAAAATATTTTTAAACGCTTAATTACTCTCAGAGCTGCTACTGTTTCTGAAGAATGCTTAGGATTCACAGGCAAAGCTCCTTTGGATACTGAATTAAAAAGTAAAGCTGGTTGGTGAAAACATCATAATTCAAGAATATTTTCATATCATATTCATGCATATAAATATAAGGAACTTGTGACTTATAGACAGTTTGAACTTCTACAGGTTTGGAAGCAGTCTTTAATCAAGTGCTTGGCTTATAAACTAAGAGTGAATGAGTGCTCAGGAATCAGGATCATCTGAATGCAAAGAGAAATCAGAAGTGAGGAATTCATTCTATATAAGTTAATAGAATTTGATACACCATCTATCTAGCTCTGTTTTTTTTCATTTTTGTATATCTTAGCTGAAAGGTCTGTTGTAAGACTCATGGCCATAATGGGAAACCTCTATAAATTAACAGGCTTTTCCTACAGTCATATGACAGAGCTTATAAGACTTATATTACGGATTGGGTTATAGTAGGAGCTCTGAGAACATTTTTAAAGGATTTTTAAGCCCCAAATACCCATTATACATCATGATGTAATTTGGTGAAGACAAACTGTGTGATTGTTTTCAGCAAGCAATAAACAAATTAATTGTGGACTTCTCAGAGTGTTGCTACCATTTGCTTAGTAGCATGTAGTTTATGAGCTAATTAACTGAGCAGAAAAATTTTGCAACAGTAGCAAATCATGAGAAAGAGCAATTTTTCAATTTACTTGTAGTAATATTGTAAGAATACAAAGGAGAGTGATATTAACAAGGGTTTGGACGAAGTAAAAACCAAAACAGCTTTAAGAAATGTTTGGACATAAGTCTTGACATTTAAGAGCCAAATTGTATGTAGTTAAATATATACTCAGCATCTATTTTATGTCAGGTACATTAGAAAATATAAGTTGAAAAGATGAAAATGAAAATACAAAGACTGTAAAAAAAACTTTGCCAATGCCTTTAATATAATGCTCTGATATAATGTTCTTTCATCCAGATGTCCAGTAGGTAAGTGCAGAGACCACATGGAGGCAGAGTGAAAGGAGCAGGAAAAAGAAATTTCAAAGGAGGACAAGCATCTTTTAGTACGATTGAAGGATTTGTGACTGAGGAGATACCAGGGATTAAAAAGGAGTATGACAGCAGTGGCTTTAAAGTTTTCCTTAACCCTGTTTGCAAAGCATTTCAGTATAAATAGTTGACCCTAGATTGATAGCCCCTTTATAGATGAGGGGAATTTATCTGGGGCAGGGAGAAGTGTGGAAGAAAAGCAAACATTATCTCTGGGTTCCATGTACATCTGGCTGATTACAAGGTGCTAAATTTTCACATCAGAAAGACTAACTTGCTCTTCTCCCCGAGCAGTGGGACTTGATGTATCTCTATCAGACACATAATAGTGTTTCTTATTGTGGGCACTACTGGCTTTCAAGCAGGATGATTCTTTGTTTTGCAGGACTTTCCTGCATATTGCACAAGATTTAGCATCCTTGGCATTCAAACACTAAACACGAAAGCACGCCCCTTACCCAGCCTTGCAACAACTAACATCTTCCTTATTTCCAAATGCCTCTAGAGAGGCAGTGCCATTCCTGAGTGAATTATATGTGATAGCATCTTTAATTTTACCCAGAAGGAGCTTGAGACATTTAATACCTATCTGCCCTTCAGCTGCACTCATCATTTGAGAATTGTTTCCTCCATGGGTCTAAACCTTGGATGTTCAAGGCCTTTTCTGCTATCATTTAGGTAAATTTTAATATGGTTAAAGGATCTTGGCCTAGCTTCCTAGTGTTTCTGTTTTTAAGTCAATAGTTCTTAGAGTACTATCCTTCAACTCTTGTGTTTTAGTGGTTACTATAGATAAATGGCATAAGGAAAAGTGAATGTTCCAAATAACTCAGTGGACTCAATACAATTCAGACACCAAGAGCCTATTTTATAACAGCTTGGGAAAAAAAAACCTAAAACCAAGCTATTCCATTAACATAGATTTATTTTCCTCGCTCCAGGTAGTGCCACACTAAGAAAACTTAGAGCTCTCCTTTGTTATATGTTACCAAGTATGGTTTCAGCTTAGAAAGGATTTTTCAAAAAATTATTTAAGCTAAGTTCCAATCACTGTTGTGAAGTGAAATCTCTGTTTCTGCTTTAAGAGAAAAAAGTCCACGAGACTCTCAGAGAACCCATTTTAGAAATGGGAAGGAGAAGATTTTTTTACTCGCATGATACCTAAAGACAGCAAGCACACTGGCATTTAATGTCAAGACCACGGATGTGAATATCCTGCAACATGTGAGACAAATTTGCACAATGAAGAACTGTGCCAAGCACTAAAGCCAGTAACACATCTATGGAGAAATGGAGGTAGACCAGTAGGCTGTGAGATGAATGTCCCCAAGTTCTGCCCAGCAGTGTCACTCTACTAACCCAATAGTATCTAACCCAATTAGATGATTTCTTCAGATACAGTGACTATGAAACTACTACACACAGCTTAGAGAAGCAAACAGGCAGAAGAGTGGGACTAGAACAAGGAGAAAGAGAGAGAAGAGCTAGAGACCAGCTTTGTGAGAGGGGTCCAGTAGGCAGCAATGGTGGGTCCCTCTAACAGGACACTGAGGCTAACGGTGCCCAGACCTAGACTAGAACACCAGCTGAGACTGTGCCTCCTGACCAGTGAGGCACAATGCCCAATTTTCTCCTGCTCTCCCAAATTTACCCTTGGAGGCCACATTGACATGGTCTCCATTTAGCCATTCAGAGTACAGCTGCTCTGACTACAGTCACTAGACCACAGCAGCGTATTCCTCTTCTTCAGAGAAACGTGATAAATGGCAAATTAGAGGTTCACCAATGATGTTTCTCAACCGCTGAATTTATGCTTATAAATTTATGCTCAAATGCAGTCCACAAAAATAAGACAAAGAATATTGCCAATTCTTGAAAGTCAGCCCAGGTAGTGCTTTCTCCCTCACAAACTCCCCAGAAAAGAAAAAGAAAAAAGGGACACCTGGGTGACTCAGTTGGTTAAGTGCCTGACTTTGGCTCAAATCAGGAACTCATGGTCCGTGTGTTCAAGACCTGACTCGGGCTCTGTGCTGACAGCTCAGAACCTGGAACCTGCTTCAGATTCTGTCTCCCTCTCTCTCTGCTCCTCCCCCGCTCACTCTCTGTCTCTGTCTCTCAAAATAAAATAAAGATGTAAAAATATGTTTTAAAAAAAGAAAAAAGAGAAAGAAAAAGAGAAAAGCCCTTTGAGATAATTGAATTCTGAAACCCAAACCCAAAGTTCCAAGTTTTCAAAACAGCAAGAGACAAATGAGAGTGATATGTCCGAACTTCCTGGAAAGAGATATTACAGGTACTCAGATTTCTATATAACAGGGAGCAAAATTAACTGTCCTATAAGTCTCACAAGAACTCTTGTAAGGCCTGGAGTAGCAAACTGTTCATACTATATTTTGAAGGCAGATTCATAATCCCAGGTCAGTTAGGGAAATTTAAACAAAAACCTTCCAGAAAAGTAAACAATAATGATTATGGCATACAGGACATTTTGTGCTTTGGAAAAGATAAGAAATGATGAGTTTATATAAAAGGTTATTGTACTATCTCATTCAATTATTGAATTCTAAATTAAATCCTCAAGTTTGTAAATGGCAGAGAACACAACTTGTCTGTTCCAAAAGCACACTGCTTAAATAAAAAGAAAATAAATTTCAGTTACTCCCTGATTATAGGTGTTAGCAATGGCTGGAAAAGATTGGTAGTTGCAATGAGTAATCTATTCATTAATTTTGAGATATCTGATTACAAAATAAGGCCTTATCTCTGTTCTGTTTGGGAAAAGGGTTTTCAATTAGTTTTCTAATATCAAAATCTTATAAATAGTGTTTAGTTTTTCTTCATTTTGTCCAAATAATATTATGGTAGAAATGTTTCTTTTTTAGAAAAAATAGTCTATTTCCAGAATGATTGAAGTAATTTAGTTAGTTTGTTTTTATAGAAACTAATCCAGTTGTAGAGATCTTTGATTTTCTTCCTCAAAATTCTCTTATAATACCTATGCTTTCAATCATATTCATGCAGATGTTTATAGGGATAAAACTGACCACTCATTAAATTGGCTATTTTACTTGTCATATCTAGACATTCTGTCATAACTAGAAGGTTCTAGTTTTCTCTCTTCTTTCAGTAGCATGGGAAGCTTTGGACATACATATAAATGTAGAATACTTTCCTGTTCCTATTAAAACCCTTATCTCATTATTTACAAATATTTCATTTAATCTCAAGGCTTATAAGTTAGTTATTACTTGAATATTTTAATGAAACATCTTGATCATGTTCTTAGGCTTGGTTAGCTTTTTGTTAGGGAGTTAACATGTTGAAGTTTCCATGAGATATCCAATTTTATCCCACTATTTAAGAAATGTACCTGCTCATGCTGATAACAAGGACAAGGTCCCCCCCCCCCATGGATCTTAGGAGGTAAGGCAGACATTAAGCTTAACATTTATTTATACAACTGGTTACAACTAAGAAATAATTCATTGAAATTGTGAAAAGAAGTAAAGGATGCTCAGAGAAAAAACAAGAGTTCAGCCCATGGAGATGCCTTCAGGGCAGGGATAGGGTGAGGAAAGCTGGTCAGGGAAATGCCTTGCAGGAAGTGACATTCCGAGACTGGAAGAATCAGTGGGAAGCAGGCAGTGTTGGGGAAAGAAGCGATGGGGCTGAGGGGAGGGCTCGGCAGGCAGGACAAGTGTTCAGGGCAGGAAGGCAACCTGTAAGGAACCTAGGGTTGGAAGAAGAGGTGAAAAGATACGAAGGAGCACAAAGAGTTTGGAAGAGCAGACAGACTGAATCTAGACAGACACTCCTGAAGCTTTCAAACTGTAATGATGGTGATAGTGATTTAGTGATGAAACATGAGTCACATGATTATGAAGATACATAAAGTATTAGACAAGGCTGGTAGGAACATTATGCTGAGATTTTTCTAAACTCTGAAATGCTAAAATATTTTCAACAAACACCATTGCTTTCCTAGAATCTACTACTAAAAATAGGATTTAAGCCCCTTTTATGTGTTCTATGACAACACAAAATTGAGGAAATTATTCTCATGGGCTTTTTTAAATTGAGATATAATCGACAAATAACATTGTATTAGTTTCAGGTGTCCGTTTTTTTCATAAAGGTCTTAATTTGGCTCTCTTTTCAAAAATGATGATTTCAGACAATAACATAAGGTTTAATGCAATTTTCTACTCTTTTTCACAAATTGAATCCCAGACTTTCTCCCTTGAAAAAGTATTTAAATATCAAGGAAGAAAAAGTTTGTTAATGTTTTTAAATGCATTTTCCTGTATTGCTGATGTGATTTATTTTGACCCTAAAATTGAAGGGAACTAAAGGTGAAGAGAAGGTCAAAGCCAGGATCTCTCAGTGCGACGTGATGACTTTACCTCTTAAAATAGATGTCATAGGGTCTTTAAGTGAGAATTGGGTGAGGAACACATTTACAGAAGTGAAAAATTAACTACTTAATATGATACCTGGCCTAAAGCAAAGAGAAACCATTGTTTCTATTAGTTAAAAACAAGGATGTTGTTCTTACCAATCAATAGTCAGAATGAGGGTCAGGGATTTATAGCCTTCAAGCATCTTTAAACACACCGAGGCAAATATGAGCTTTGTGGGTTGTTTGTTAATCAAGGTTTGTCATTTAGTGCTGTGTGCTTTAGCTTATTAATGCCTTCCACATGATCCCTTTGGAAAATAAAACTGTTTCCATATTTTATGTTACAAAATGGCAAGATTTCTTGCCTTTGAATTTGGGGGGTTAGATATATGTACTATTTGCCATCCCTTCTCCCCACATAATAGACTGTTTTTCACTTATTACTCATCATCTGGGTACCTCTACAATTTATAATATCATTTCAACCTTCCACTAGAAAGTGTGCCTGAAGATAGTCCCCGATGTATTTTGACAGGAAGCTTGAGTATTCAGTCACGGAGGCAGAGGGGGGTTGGTGGGAGGTGGGGGGCTGTTAGGGGCACTTGGACAGCAAATCAGCAAAGAAACCCCTCTCAGAGTGCATTGATCCTTTGATGAAAGATAACCCCTTGGCACATCAACAGATCTCTCACATCTTAATGCTTCCCAGGAAATATAAGGGAAAAGTGGCCAAGAACGGACTACTGAATTCTGGAAGCCACAAAGAGTAGCCTATCCCTGTCACAGGCTTCAGTTCTAAGTGGCTTGCCCTAGTGAAACTCCTTTTTAGCTTTTCCATGACTCCTTGCATTAGAAAAGATAAGGCATTGAAGATTCAGATAGGATGCAGTAAAGACTAAGAAGTATCAGGACAATGTGAGCTAGTCTTAAGTTTTAGGAAAGACGCTACCCCCAGAGCCACAGATTTGCCTTTATATAACAGCCTTGAAGTGTTTTTTCAAGTTTCTGTTAAAATGTGAAGACAGCATGGAGCACCTGGGTGACTCAGTTGCTTAAGTATCTGATTTCGGCGTAGGTCATGATTTTGTCCTTCTAAGTTCGAGCCCTGTGTCAGGCTCTGTGCTGACAGCTCAGAACCTGGAGCCTGTTTCAGATTCTGTGTCTCCCTCTCTCTCTGCCCTTCCCCCGCTCAAGCTCTGTCTTTCTTTTTCAAAAATAAACATAAAAAAATAATAAAATAAAATATGAAGACAGGATTAACATAAACTATGATTTCAAAGTAGAGACACAATGTCTAGCAAATTCAAATCTGTTTGAAACCACATTAGTTGTGTGTGACAAATAACTTCTCTGAGACTCATTTTCCTCATCTGTAAAATGGGCTTCAAACCCATTTTCTACCACAAAAGGTTTTTGTGAGTGTTAATGGAGCTAATGCTTATAAAATATTTAGCAAGATCATTTCTATCATATCACACAGGCTAAACAAATGGTAACTGTTACTAATTATCATTATTCTTCAGGTCCCAATGGAATCAGTAATGTTATTGAATGCAGTATAAATTGTCCTTGTGTGCCTTTATGTGTAACGTAGACTGCTATATTGCTAGAGTTGTCCAGCAAGATAACCTAAACTAGTATAATTAAATAAGAATTTATTATGTAAAAGTAAAGGAAAAAAACAAAATGTAGTAAATCATTAACCACACCAATATGGTTACATAGAAGTGACACTCACAGGATTCAGTATGGTCTGATTGTTAGGTACGAAAACATTGCAAGCAATATTTAAAAATAATTTGTGCTTCTATATATTTCACTGGTTTCATACAATGATGCAAGTTCCTCCTGATTAATCAATAGTTCTGGGAGTGAGCTGTCAATGTTTATTTCAGTCTGATTGTCTTTGTTTTCACAGACTGGTAATAAACACCTATAAAAATATGTGATTTACTTGTGGATGTTTATATTAGGAAGATAATATTTTCATTGATTAATTTTTATTCTCCTTTAAAAATCAATTAAACTAGTATTTTAAAAAATATAAATGGCTATATTTATAATAAAAAAAATTAATGTGTTAGATATTTCTAATGCCATCATAACTGCCAGGTTGGGGACAAGGTGTTTCCTCTTCTCTTTATTATTACTATAAAGAAAACCTTTGCCTTAGCCAAAAGCACTCCCCCAAGCCAGAAAGCTGAATGTCAGTCGCTGATTATTAGGCATCTCCTCCAAGAGGTTTTGCAGGCACTTGAAGCTCCACATGTACAAACCAGGAGCCATTTGATTTATTCTCAGATTGTGTGCTCACCATGTTTTCACTCTTCTCATTACAGTGCTCTGGAAGCCAGAAACCAGTAAGTTATCCTAACCTCTCCCTCCTTGCCCCTTTTTCCAGTCACATTGTTCCTCCTAATTATCTTTCTGAGCTCTCATCCTCATAGACAACACCCAAATGCAAACTCATCTCTTATCAAGATGATGGTATTAGCTCCAATTCAATCCATTTCTCCATCACTTGCAGAGGGATCTTCCTTAAACTGCTGCTTAAGACGAGGCTGTGGCTCTTGGATCTCAGAACAAGGCCCAAACTCATTAGTATGGGCATAGGGCACTTTCATTCTTCCTGCTTGGACCTAATATTAATCAATATAATGCATATACTCTTTGGACCTTTGTCTGCAGATAGAAGATTCGTAGGATTTTTTGATGTCAAAGATAATCACTGTGTAGGTACTGGGATTTAATTTATGTTTTATGTCAGAGTAAAAAGTGTAGGAATATTAATGATAAATGGTCAATAGAGACAAAATGCTTACAAAAATCAATAGCTTTAATGGATCTAAAATATTTCAGAACATTACCATTTGACACAAACAACATCAAAGGAAATCTTATTTAATGGAAAATTTGGGCTCATTCTTGAGTCCTTCTAATGTGTGACAAAGTGATATTGAAAGACTGAGGAAATAGACCTTGCTAGAACTCAATGACATATAGGCAGATAGAGGTTTAATTGAGGCTGTTGAGATTTAAAACAAGTTAATAAAACAGGAATTCAATAAACACAATAAACTCTCTTCTTCTTTCTTCTGCCTTTTATGTGTTTGGATGATTTTTACTCAATCTCCCAGTACAGACGTTGCATTGTCTATGAAGTTCCCCTGGGAATCCCAAAGTCCAGGTTAGTGCCCCTCGTATAATCTCCCTTTAGGTCCTATACTTTTCTAACATGACACTTAACATGTTATTTATCTGTCTCTTGATCTTGACTGTAAATTCTCTTAATTTTAGCTCAGGTCATGATCTTGCAGTTTGAGTTCAAGTCCTGCATCGGGTTCTGTGCTAGCATGGAACCAGCTCAGGATTCTCTCTATCTCTCTCTGCCCCTCTTGGGCACATGTGCCCTGCTTTTTTCTCTCAAAATAATAAATAAATAAATGAACTTTTAAAAAATAAAGAGATGGAGATTTCTTTCTTTTTTAAAATAAATTCTATTTATTTATTTTGAGAGAGAGAGAACAAGAGCACAAACAGGTGAGATGCAGAGAAAAGGAGAGACAGAAACTCAAGCAGGCTCCTCACTGATGGGTCTTGTCGGGTTAACTTATGAACTGTGAGATCATTACCTGAGCCAAGACCACGAGTCAGATGCTCAACTGATTGAACCACCCAGGTACCCGAAGATATGGTAACTTCTTGATTCACTGAAAATAATATGGCCTAGAATATATTCTAATCTAGCATTGTCTTCATGGAACCCCATCAAGAAAACACATACACTTGATTTTTGTTTTAAACATAAGAAATCATCCAGATGATGAATTAAATTTCCCAGGTACTTTTGGCATGTATGATGTCCAGGAGACAACCTCAGTCAGCTATTAGCATGTCTAGGAGTTGGCATGCCTAGACTATGGATATATCCCCATCCGATTTTGACCTGCCTATTTGGAAGTGGGAAAAATGGACATCACACTAAACGTGTTTAAAGTAAAATTCTTAAGGGATGACAAAGTCATTGAAGTATTCTAAACTGGGAATTATTTCCAAAATATTAATAATACTAATACTGGATGTGAACCTTTGATCCTCACAACAATTCTACATAATATTTTTGTTGAAGTAAAATTTTAGGACCAAGATGGAGCTACTTTGCCCAGGCCACCATGTCAGCAAACAGAAATTTAGATAACTTCTATGTTCCTGTAAATGCTGTGCTTCACCAGCAATGTAGTATAACCAGTTAGCCAATCCTGAAACTCCAGGCCACCTCTGGGCTTTATTGCTTCCTTCCTTGTTCTTTATTCTTTATCCTATAAAAGCTTCCTGCCTTCCATCCCATTTTGCAGTTCTCTGAATGGAAACTGTTGTTTCACCTAAATTGTCTTCTCTAGTCATTTCTTTAAACAGGTTATATTAACATTTATGCTGGATGTTAGAAGCAACTGCTTTATGATTCCTTTAAAACAGACCATCACAAAATAGTCTTGTTGGCGTTAACTGCCAAAAAAGACCTTCTGACACATGAATATCCATGTTCACATATCCCTGAAAATATGACAGTGGTCTAGGCAAGAGAGGATGAACACAGTGCCCAATGGAGAACACAAGCAAGTAGAAAGGAAACAAGGTAAACCGAGTAAAATTTGGGCACTGTGAAAATCCTTATTTTATCCCTTATCAATGTCAATGTCACAATTCATTCTTTCAAGTTCAGTTAATATTGATGAGGTTATAAACACATGGCTTCCTCCCTAGAAAGCATTTATCCATGCAAACACACCTCTCAATAGCCTAGCAACTCATCTGCCTTCTGGTCTCAAGGCTAGATATATCATACATTCCCTTAGATAAAAGGAATGATTCAGACAAATCTTCCACACATCTCATGAAGGAATAAAATCCAATTTTCCACCCAAGATCAGTGCAAATAGCAACATTCAACAATAAAGGACTTTTCAGAGTTATGTTAATAAAACCAGTTTGTGCATTGACTGGTTTTTCTGAGGCAGGTCTATGTGTTTGTGCTTCTGTTGGAATACAAGTAACTCATGGGACAAGGCCCCATGTGTCATATAAAGGCTGTGCCCACATTCTTTGTGTTTCAACCATCTTATAATTAGCAAGGAAAACTCTATAATATTCAAGGTTAAAGGTGGTTTCAAGATGAATTCGACAGGTTAAAAATGAGAGAAGGCAAGACTTGATTAATTGGCTGTGGAGAATGGACATGGTGGGCAGGGCGATAGGAATGAAAAGAGCTCACCTGGAGACTGGGTTTGTGTTGCTGCCAACAACTTACTGGGAAATAGGAGCAAGTGTAGTGCTCCTGTGAGGGATATGAGGGAGAAGGGTCACAAGAAACAATCATTTTATCCAAATTAATTCTGAGGTGCCTTTGAGGTATGCCTGGATGCACCTATTTCTAGTCTAAAACTCAGGAGAACTACACAGGCTGGACATTTGCACTTGACGGTCTTTAAGATAAGGTGTTGGTTAAAACTGTAAATATTAAAGTCACTGTCCAGGGAGAATTCATAGGCAGGTAGAACTGGGCAAAAGAAGATCTCTGAGAAAATCCTTCATTTAAAGAGAAGACAGAGAGAACATTCACAAAGAGAACTGATGGTTAGAGCCAAGAGAATAAAAAGGGGAAAGTTGCAATCTGATATCAAGGAAGTGGGAGAGAGTTTCAAGAATATGTTATGATGTGATGGTCAATAGAGGCAAATATAGTGTAGATGCTTCATAACAAAAGATTTGGAAAAGGTTGGGTTTGGTAGCATGGAAACTGGTGGGATGTGTGAGGGCAGTTTGAGAGGAGGGTTCTGAGCAAAAGCCAGCTTGTATAGGTTTGACTGAGTTGTAAATGGAAAGTGAGGAAAGGAAGACAATGAGTGTGGAACATTCTTTAAAAACCTTTCCTACGGAGTTAAAAGAGGGCTGATTGTTTTCTTCATTTTGACTGGGAAAAGCAGGTGGAAGGCATTGAAGGTATAGGAGAGATGGAGGTAATGAAAGAGAGACAAACAAGAGTATTCTTATCCAGGCTTGGCTGCATCACTGGGATGCACTAATTGTTATTATTTTTCTTCTCACTACCCTGCCATAACATTCGCTATTCACATGCCATTCAGTTTCTATTCACAAGCTTTGATAGGATGTGTAACAGGACTCCTCCATTTAGGAGTCTTGTTCTTTCAATCCCTCCTGCAAAATCCTGGTAGAAGAAAAATGAGATGAACCTAGTGATTAGTGACTGAAAGCAGAATCTAACTACAAAGCCTTCTTTACTGGGTTGTGGTCTTCTTTCCTAATTGCTCCATAGTAATAAAATAACCTCATCATTTGGCTTTCCTGATTCCCAAGACAAGTTCGGTTGCCAAAGCAACATAGCACAAAATCTTTATGATGAGGTACAGATTTCTGCAAAAGTCAAGTTAATGGTCACATCTTATAGAATTCCATGACTGACTGAATTGAATTAAGGTAGGTTTTAAGCCAATGCACTACACACACAATTACAGAGAACACACAAAGATATGTTATTCTCCAGGTCCTTAGGTGAAGCAGGAAGTTCTGATATAGGAATAACATGCCATAGACACAACTAGGCTAGTCCAAAGGTGAATATTAAACTTTCACTTTTTTAATTACCTAGTAACACCTAGGAAAATCCTTCCTCCATTCCTGACCCTGAGCCCAGCCCTCAGACTCACTCCTCCATATCCATGTGCGACCTGGAGGACAGAGTGAGGATTAGAAATGTGGCGAAGGTGTCCTGCTATACTTATAATGTGGTAGTTCTTACAACCTGGAAAGTTAATGCTTTGTCTTTTTAATTTCATGAATGCATATAAAATTTAGAATAGTAATATCAAAAAAGTCTTGTTAGTATGACATATGACTTTTTTAGATTTCTTTGTTCTAACTTCTTCTCATTACTAATAATCTCACTTTCTATCAATGACCCTCTTCTGTTTCTATTTACCCATTTTCCCCTTCTGAACCTCATCGTGGACATGACAATTCTTTATTCACTGCCCTCACCTCACAGCCAACTATCACTGCCTTCCAATAGAAGTTCTAGAAGCCTTTTCTGAAGTAATCAGTATGTCAATCAACAAGTCTTGTTAAGCACTAAGCACTGTTATCCTGAGGTGTGGTAACATGAGGTTTCTAGAGTCAATAGCCATTGGCAGATATACTTCATTTTATTTTCTGGGGCTTGTCCGCACAGAGAGCAGTACTAATAATTAAAATCTGAGTCCTACGCCCCAGAAACAGCATACAGAATCCAATATGGGTAAGAAATGTGCTTGCGACATCAGAATGGCCTGGAAATCCGGTGGTGTTTAATGACCTGTTATATTAGAAACTTAGGAAGTCTGATATGTTAACATCATTTCGAATGACTTGTATTTGAAAAATAGTCAGGATTCATAGGAAACTCCAAGATACTGTATACATTTTCCTCAAGTGCTGGAAGAAACATACTAGTGTATCAAATATTTAGAAAGCCCAGAAATGAATTCCCCTACTTGGTCTTTCTTCACAAATGAAGACCATTTGTTCTGGAAACTATGGATAGCAAACACATAACTGCATGTTTTGGTGTTTATTGGTCTAACCTGGAGAACTGCACTCTCTGTTTAAAATCTAAAAAGGAAAAAAGATACATGCAAAGACTCAAAAATGATGATGCAGAAGAAGAAAATTAAAATGAGCAAGAAAACAACAAAAGCAACCTATCTGTGGCTCTCTCGATTCATAGAAAGGAATAAAGGACACATTTCCATTCATAGAGTGGCAGCCCCTAGATATGCATATTTAAATAGACTTTAAATATTCATCCCTGTTGTGTTCAACCCCTTTATTTCTGTACATTTTTCCTTCTCAATGATGGCACAGATGGACTCACAATTGGAGAGCACGTAAAAAGATTCTCTTTCACAGGTGAACTAGGAAAGCTGGCCCACCTTCCTCTGGGCTTGGTTGATCATTACCTTTGATCAAATAAAAGGCCACATGTTCTAGCTGCCCTTATGCCCTGGTTACCACAGTGAGAGAAAGGAAGGAAAGAAAAAAAGAGAAACAGAAAGAAGATGTAGGGCAAGATAGATATTCTTATATGAATTTGTATATCATCTGAGTATAAGCACGTTCCATGCATTCAAATTCTTCATTTTTTAAAAAGAGAGCATTAAAATGGGATGTAAGTGGGTCCCAATAAATCATTTACTCTTGTAATAGAAATCATAATTTCCTGCAACAAATGCAAGCTTTTAAAATTAGAATCATCATATAATATGTACACAGAAAAAAGAAGAAAAGGGTGAGGGGGGAAAGAAAGAATGGGGGAAAGGAAGAACAGGGAAAAAGCCAGAGAGCAGGGACTCCTCATGACTTCACAGTGAAGCCTGGTGGGATATGGATACCTAGGGACCCCAACAGTCTGTCCATCTGCAGGATAAGAAGTCATGCTTTTCTTCATATTCTTTGAGCCTTTGGAAATGCCATCATTTAAGGAAGATAAGATAGTCACTGAACAGTATCTTCTTGTTTTCCATTTGAACTTACACGTTTGGTAGCTATTTGGAGTAACTAGATATTTCTGAAAGCAAGCAGTCTTTAAAAAATTTTTTTCTCCTCCAAAATGAGTTTTAAAACCTAGTTCCTTTCTGAAACACATGTCAACATTAAAACATTTTGAGGTGGTAGAGAATGGGGAAACATTGCAAATACACATATATGATATCACACTTTTCTTTTTTTAATGTTTTATTTATTTTTGATACAGAGAGAGACAGAGCATGAGAGGGGGAGAGGCAGAGAGAGAGAGAGGGACATACAGAACCGGAAGCAGGCTCCAGGCTCTGAGCTGTCAGCACAGAGCCTGACGCAGTGCTCGAACCCACGAACGTGAGATCTGACCTGAGCCAAAGTCGGAGGCTTAACCGACTGAGCCACCCAGGTGCCCCCACACTTTTCTTGAAAACATATATTTTGTTGGGGGATGAAGAGGGGAGTATAAACATAACTAATAAAATTTTGGGGAGGGATTTAGGCCTCAATTTGTTGATGGTGATTTTCCAGGGTGAGGAAAAACTGCAGGAGACTTTGTGTCTCATTATTTCTTATAATTATTAAATTTTATTGATTACTATTGTAATTAGAAAAAATATTAAATATCTTGTAATATACACAAAATCAAGATTTCGGAGCTGATCAGTAAAAGGTAGTTACAGGGGCTCTCACAAAAAAATGTTAAATATTTTGCTGGTGACCTGGAGCTAATGTGTGTTTTCTTGACAATTCTGCCACTGAGCAAGCCCTATTTGAACCTGATGAACCAGATTTGTAGATAGCAAAACCATGAACACTTCCCTTGTCTTTAAGGAAACTCTTTGCTTTATCCCTTTAAAACTTTTCTTTTAATCTTTATTTATTTTTGAGAGAGAGAGACAGAGTGTGAGTTGGGGAGGGGCAGAAAGAGAGGGAGAGAGAGTCCCAAGCAGGATCCACACTGTCAGCACAGAGCCCAACATGGGGCTCAAACCCACAAACTATAAGATTATTACCTGAGCCAAAGTCAGACCCTTAACCAACTGAGCCACCCAGATGCCCCTGCATTATCCCTTTGTATGGGTCCCAAGTCAAGGGGAAATGACAGATTGGTTGATAACAGATATGTACACAAAAAATTTTAGAGATATTGTTGTAACTTTCCAAGGCAAAGATGAAAACCAAACTATAGCAGATTATTTTTACCTTTCCAGCTAAAACCAGAATTAAACCAATAGCTGTTTGGACAAGCAAAAGTTTTGGAGAATGTGTTTAGTGGAGGTAAATAAATAGTAAGCTCAGAATGTGAGAAGCTCTCAAATTTGAATGACAAGAAAGTGGCCAAAATGATGAGTCTGGAGAAGCATTAAGCCAGCCCAGAGTGACGCTACTGTGAGCATAAGATTGCGTGTCATAAAGTGTATCTTCTTGCAATTTTTAAATGGAAGTGAAACTGAGAAAGGGCTTCAGTTTTATTCATTAACTTTAAAAGATTAAAGAGTAAGATTTTGAAATTTCTAGCATGAAAGAAATGCAGTTGGAATGCAATGCCATTTTATCTGACTTGTAGGGCTGCTGAGGTGGGAAGGGACTTGACTACAGGGCAATGTGCCCACCTAAACATGAAGAGCAAACGTAAAGGTTATTCTTTTGACATTAACAAATCATTTGCTCAATTCTGATAGTATAACTTCAAATTAAGAAAAGGGCTTTGCACATTATGGCAACTGAGGCCATTTATCTTGCAGTGAAGATTACTTTGAACTAAATTGTTAAAATAACAGTTTTCCTTCCATAGTTATTGGCCAAAATGAAATGAAAATCTCCTTCCTAGGTCATGGGGATAGCAAAGGTAAAAATGAATTTTTAAGATATTTATCACATGCTTGCAAGTTAACTCCCCACCATCTGATTCTATTATTGTGGCTCACTTTTAACAGCCAAAAGTGGATGTGTTCTGGGGAAAGTGGAGGATATTTAGCTGCTGAGTGCATCATCAGTCTTTGTAGTGATTTCTTGAAAATGAATCTATATGATTTTATGACATATGCAATTTTTACTTAGATGTTGCTGCTAAATTTGGTGTTTCTCAGAGAGATTTTGTAACTGTGATGAAGAGATGCCTTCCATTCCCCAGTCACCTCATTTCTGTGATTCCTTGACACAAGTATATCCCAGATTAAAGAGAAAGCTTTCAGTGTATCGATGGCTGGAAGATAGCTTTGCTTCAGCATGGTATTGTCTGTAATCGGCCGTCTCCATGAACAGCATCTGCAACTGGCTTTGTCAAATAGAGTCAGATTGAGATCAAAGCTGTGGCCTCTGTGACTGGTTGACTAGCAAGATGAGCACAGCCATAGAAGAACAATCGGGTGGCTGATGCCCAGCTGATGGGTTCCCGTGCTTTCTCTCACATCTGGTTTACCTCGTTTTATCTATACTGATAAGAAGAAGAAAAGTATTTGAACTGGACAAAGGCTAATGATAGCATTTTATTAATATATTCACATAAAAACCTGAAGGAATATTTGTAACTCCCTAGCGGTATCAGACTAATCTGGCTGTGTTTTGTGTTGGACACACAGTTTTCCTTCCAGAAAGACTTCAGAGTTTGCCATCCTACCTCCCACTGCCTCCCAGGCTTAGAGAAAAGTTTGTTCATAGCTCAACACGATACCATTGATCTGTTGCTAAGCTATCGTAGGAGGCCAGATGCTGGTTCACGAAAGCACCCATTTCTCAACCGGGAGAAAGTTCCTACTCCATGGGAATTGTAAACTAGATTGAGTTTTAAGGAAATAGCAATTTCTCTGATATTCAGGGTTTTAGAAGGTACTGCTTTATGAATGGATTATGGAATGTGAAATGGGATTTTTTAAATCTTCAGAATGTTCAAGCAGTAAGAAATCCCTGCAGTTGCCAAAATAATTTCCATTTCTTAAAAATTCTTTTCCTCATGTTAGTGTCTTTTCAAGCCTACATATTTTTACTTATTTTTTTATAGATTTCTATAAGTTTTTACCAGTTAGGAACATTACATATCCTAACATGCCCTTGGATTATGAGTTTATGCAATACTTTTTATAGGTATCTGTATTTTTGGATTCTTATACCTACAAGCTTATCATGACAAATGACAAATAAAATTATGCATAGTTTTCCTAAACATAAATAGGATAAATTTTTATGAAGTTTTTGCTTGTCTTTTTATTTCATTTTTAATCAGTACCATCCTATGAACATTTTTCTCACGTCCATGGTTTCAAGGATCAATTATATTATTGATTCAATTCAACTGAATGCACACCCCTTAAGTAATTTTGAGGTGCCTAGCATAGTGTGTTGCTAAAGGTAAATTACGCCTTCCATTTCAGGGTAAAAAAGATGATTGACCTATTGGTTGCCTGACATAAGCAAGGTTTTAATAGTAGCTCCTATTAATATGGTCACAATAACTCTATAAGAGAAAAAATAAGTCTTGAGTTTGTAAGAGTATGAGCAAACTTATAAGGGAAATTGTATACTCTTAACTATTTATGAACCTTCATGACATCAGTGGCAACTCTCTTATTTTGAATTCCAATGTTTAATAGACAGTCATCACAAATTTATTATGGCATTCTTATAATAAAAAAACCATTTACTGAGTGTCTGCTATGTGCTAGGCATTGTGCTAAACAGGTTATATGTATTACCTTGATAAATCTTCAAATCGACTTTATGGGGTTGGTGCTTTTGTTACCTCCATTTTACAGAAGAGGAAACTACATATTGGAGACATTAGGGGATTCCCCAAAGTCATACATCTAGAAAGCAGCAGGGCTGAGTTGAAGCCAAGGCGTCGTGAGGTTAAAGCTTGGATTCTGAGATGAAACAATTCTGACATTGTGCCCTGCTCCTCATTCCCATCACACCTCTGTCTTAATTGATAGTCAGCTATTGTTGGCTAGCCAAAGGATGTTTAAGAGGAATCTCTGAATTGGGCTTTTTGCTCATTCTCCAAAGTATTTGAGGGGAGAAAAGGAATTATTCAATTAATAATGAATTTTATGGTAGTTGGCAGTTATTTCTTTGTTTTGTTTCTCTCCCCAAATGGACACACATAATAGATATCAGCCAAAGAGAACTATGAAATTGCTTTAAAAGTCCACTATTAAACCACATATCCAGTTATGTTTGTTGATGAACTACACTGAACTTAAAGGTAAAATGACTCAAGAGTTTGTTTTCCAGTGACCAATTGATTGAGACCCAAAGACATTTTCTCTACGTGTCCTACATGCCAGGCACCATGTGAGGTATTTTACTACATTATCTTACAAAGATCACAAAAACCCTGTGACAGAAGTACTTCTATCTTCACTATTTTATTTGACAGGACATCAGGTTAGTGAGGTTAAGTGACTTCCCTAAGACCAAAAGCTAAAAGTGATAAAACCATGACTTGGGCCCTATTCTAACTCCAAAGTTTGTATTTTCAAACCATTTTTGCTACATTTCCTAATGCAGAAGATGCAATTTATAGCAGTTCAGGCATGACTCACATCCACCTGTGAGAGTGAGGGATGGGATTAATTTCATGCCCTTTAAAAAGGTTTACCAGAGGGGTGCCTGAGTAGCTCAGTCAGTTAAGCATCTAACTCTTGATCTCAGCTCAGATCACGATCTCCCAGGTCTACGAGCTTGAGCACCATGTTGGTAGGATCTTTGCTGAACATGGAGCCTGCTTAGGAGTCTCTCTCTCTCCTTTCCTTTTTTCTCTGCCCCTCCTGCATGCACGTTCTCGCTCCCTCCCCCCCCCAAAATAAATAAACTTTTAAAAAAAGATATAACAGAAGTGGAAATCTTCTGAGTCTTCTTTCTGGGAGGAGAAAGACACAGCCTAGGTATTCTACATCACAGCAAAGCCAATACATTGCAAGACACTTATTTAAAAAGTATTTTCCCCTTTCTGGATCATTCTGTTTGTGTCATGAGCCTTCCTCACTCACTGTAACGAGAAACATGTTACCTATGGCAAAGGCACACTCTTAGAGTCCTGACAATATCATGGCAAGTTCGTAAGGAAAATTTCTAACACTGTGAAATACGTCAAAACCTGTCTTTAATCTCTAATAACAATAGCTCTGCATGTTCAAGAGGAAACAAGAGAGGCAGGTACTGCATTTGCATTCATTTTGAGTTCTATGACGGGCTTCCTTTTCCATCACTCAGAGAGAATTTCCTCCCTTTTTTCCACTTCCATGTTACCAAATCGAGGCCCTAAAATCAGGACGCTGAAAGTTAAAAAAAAAAAAAAAAGGCCACTGTAGATTTTTTCTTTACCTTGAAAGGAAAAGAGTTTACCCTCTTACCACAACAGATGGCTTTAAATGCAGTGATTACAAAATTCTGAAGGTAAAATGGTTTAATTACAAAGTCAATACTGCCTCCAACCTGGGCTGAGTCTTTAGCGTAAAAACAACAGACGGAGCAGTGCAAACGCTAGGACAATGTTTAACCAGAACTTTGCATAGCTACTGCAGTAGGGTTTTCCATGGGGCTTTAGTAAAGCACAGGGCACATGATTCTGTGCTCCTAGTCATTGAATGTCCTCAAGAACGAAGAGTTATATGTATGTGCATCTATTTCATAAAGCAATATATGCACATGCACGAATAAGACCTGATGAGGTCTACTGGAACCCAATACCAAGACACAGTGTTCAAGTTTAGCAAAAATGAGCAATTAGTAAAAATTAAGAACACAGAGAAGGAGTTTGCTGCAGGATGCATTTGCAGTTCATTGAAAACGAACGTCATCTGAAATTTTATGTTAATCGGTCATGTGTCCAAACATTCCATTGTCAGTTTTTGCTTACAGGTCAAAGAAAAAGCAATGACATGCTGAGAAACAATTCAATTGGTAGACATTTTTAAAAAAAATTTACACAAGAGGGCAAAATTTGAGTTTTTTTAAGAAAAATTATCATCTTTTTTTCAAAACAGAATTACAGGATACAAAAAATTACTTGTAGATTAAATCTTGATTCCAATTATGTTTATAATACTGAAAAATAAAATTAGAGCACCTGGTGAAAGCTTTCCTATATGCCTAGCAATACGCTCAAATAATAAATCAGTTAATTAGTGAAATTCTTTTCATCTTATCCACTAAATGGAATTAGAACCATCCACAAAAACTGATGTAAAAGAAAACTGCATGCATTTTGCTTAAGCTGGTATGTTCTTGCCTCATACCCACTAAACATTTAATATGGGCAATTACAGGATAGTTGGGGTCACTGAGCTAAGCAGGTGTGGGAGGATCTAAATAGTTAAATAGAATAAACATTTCTGATGGCCTTATCTCTGCACCTTCTGATCTTAATAAATGTCACCAGGATGACCTAAAACAACTCTTCTAGCAACTCTCTGCAGGGAATTAAAATCAGAAGCATTTTGTGATTTCTAATCTGTTTAGGTTGTTCTGGAAGGAAAAAAAATGCCTCATTCTAGAAGGAAGTGCCTGGGGTTGCACTCAATAACATTTGGAAAGGTTGGTGTTGAGGTTAAAATGTGAAGAAAAGATAAATAAAAGGAAATACATAATATGCTCTAAAGATAAAAATGACAAAATGGGTGCTTTTTAAAAACATTGCTTTAAGGCAAGAGAAGTAGCTTTCTGAATCATAATTATCACACATTGATTTCACTACTGGCAAAGCATTAAGATCTAATTACCCACATTCTAAAGAAAACAACAACAAAAAAAGACTTTATTTACCCCAATTCTTAGTAACAAGACTTAAATCTAGTTACTTACGTAATTTCATCTTCTGTCACACATTTTCTAAAAAGCCCTGAAGCAAAGGTGAAAACCTCACTCTTCTAAAACTCAATAAAATTAAGAAAGTCCTTGGTATTCCTCAGCAATAAGTTCTTGAAAACCAGACACTGGAAATTCATTTATTCATTCTTTTATTTTCTCCCAGACAGGCAGCCACTCTAATGTATTAAAAATTTTTTTATGAATGTTTTATTTATTTTTGAGAGGGAGAGAGAGACAGCGCAAGCAGGGGAGGGTCAGAGAAAGAGGGAGACACAGAATCCGAAGCAGGTTCCAGGCTCTGAGCTAGCTGTCAGCACAGAGCCTGACGTGGGGCTCAAACCCACCAACCGTGAGATCATGACCTGAGCCAAAGCCGGACACTCAACCGACTGAGCCACCCAGGAGCCCCTCTAATGCATTTAATGTATAACTTAAAAAACAACAACTTTTGGGGTGCCTGGCTGGTTCATTGGTAGAGCATGTGAATCTTGATCGCAGGGTTCTCAGATCTCAGAGCCCCACACTGGGCGTAGATATTACGTTAAAAAAAAAATCTATGGGGCGCTCGAGTGGCTCAGTAAGTTAAGCGTCTGACTTCGGTTGGTGGGTTTGAGCCCTGCATTGGGCTCTGTGCTGAACGCTTGCTAAGAGTCTGGAGGCTGCTTCAGATTCTGTGTCTCCTTCTCTCTGTCCCTCCTCACTCATGCTCTGTCTCACTCTATATCTCAAAAATAAATAAAAATGTAAGGAAAAAAATTTTAAAGCATACAAAAAAAATAAAAAAAATCTTTAAAAAATCATTGATATTGCAACATCATAAGAATAGAGACAGTTACACTTCTCCTAAATGTATTATTAAATTTTCACAAAGTGAGCACACTTGTTCAGCCATCAGCTTCATGATCAAGAAACAGATGTATCCAGCACCATGAGCCTTTCTTGGGCACCTTCTAGTCACAAGCAACTCAGGGGAGCCCTTATCCTGGCAGAAGAGAGATTAATACATTAATACATTAGAACAGAACTATACCATTTTCACTCTTACGTATCTGCTTCTTTAGCTCAACATTGTGTTTTTAGGATTAATTCATGTTTTTGTGTGTGACTGAAGATTGTTCATTTTTACTGCTGTATAATATCCCAGTTTGTGACTATTTGCCTTTCATTTCCCGTATGTTGGTAATGGGATTTGAGTAGGTTCTGGCTTTGCTCGTGCTAATAGTGTTACTGAGAACCTTGTAGTTCATCTTTTGGTGAGCACACGTCCATATTTCTGTCAGGCTTCTGCCTACGAGAGGAGCTGTAAGTCACAGTGTATGCAACACGTTCCCCTTTAGTTAATATGGCTAACACTGTATTATAGAAAGTGTTTGTGCTGAGCCCTGTTCCTGTGTGCTGTGAACTGTTGTTTTGCATGCACATGTTTTTACTTATGTGAATGGTTTTATATTACATATCTCATTCTGTTTCCTACTTTTTTCCCCACTTAGGATTAGGGTCTGTGCATGCTGCTACGTGAACATCAAGTCTGTTGCTTCTAATGGCACATTACCATGTGATGATGAATAGTGATATTTTTATAACAACAGGGGAATGGTTTCATCCAGACCACAAGTATTTTAGACCCACTTAAAACCATGGTTGCAAATACTCTTTGATTTTGTGGGAAATATTCATAAAAATCAACACTAGGAAAAAAATATATAAACAGTTTATAAAGGATGATCCAAAATTTATTTTTAAATGTACATATCTGAAAAGAAATATACCAGATACAAATAGAGTTTACTATGATATAGGAATTAGGGTCCTTTGTTAAAAATATTATCTGTATTTTTCAAAGTTATTACAACCAGGAAAAGGTAAGTGAAAAAAATGTAACCTATAAATTCTGTCTTACTGACATGAGTTAAAAAGTGTTAGAAAACATTTTTAGGGGCGCCTGGGTGGCTCAGTCGGTTAAGCATCCGGCTTCGGCTCAGGTCATGATCTCATGGTTTGTGGGTTCGAGCCCTGCATCAGGCTCTGTGCTGACAGCTAGCTCAGAGCCTGGAGCCTGCTTCACATTCTGTGTCTCCTTCTCTCTCTGACCCTCCCCTATTCCCACTGTCTCTCTCTGTCTCTCAAAAATAAATAAAGAACATAAAAAATTTTTTTTAATTAAAAAAAAGTGTTAGAAAACATTTTTAGTTTTTTATGTCTCAAACATGTTTTCCCATTATATTTCACATCATTGTTTTGGTAATTATTATTTGTAGATTAAGTGAACTCATACTGGAGTCTCTTCAAATCATTACTTCATTTTAATCTCTCTGTTTGGTCTTCCTCTCTGTGCCTTTCTTCATTAGAAAGACCTACTTCGGAGCCTGGGTGGCTCAGCCAGTGAAGTGTCTGACTTTAGCTCAGGTCATGATCTCACGCTCCATGAGTTCGAGCTTCACATGAGGCTCCATGCTGACTACTCAGAGTCTGGAGCCTGCTTTGGATTCTGCATCTCCCTCTCTCTCTGCACCCTCCCTCAAAAATAAATAAATGTTAAAAAAAAAAAAAAAAGAAATTAAGAACGACTCAAGAGGCACCTGAGCTGCTCAGTTGATTGAGTGCCCGACTCTGTCTCAGCTCAGGCCGTGTTCTCAAGATTCATGCTTTAGGGGTTTGAGCCCCATGATGTTCTGATAGCATGGAGCCTGCATAGGATTCTGTCTCTCCTTCCCTTTGCCCCTCCTCCTACTGGTGCAAGTGCATGCCCACACACATATTCTGTCTCTCTATCTCAAAAATAAGTAAGTAAACTTTAAAAAAAAAAGGTCTACTCAAAATCAGCACATCTCTCTCTTCTCAAGGAAGCAGCAGCCTCTCCTGCCACACTAACAGCTGATATTTTTCATATTGTAGAATTAAATCAAGGAAAACCCACATCCTGTTGCTTCATTTTAAGATGTCTTTTCTCAAGTTAATTTCTTAATTAGGCAAATCATTATGTCTAAACTACATTGAAAATATTTTAAATTACAATTGCTAATGTTTCTAGATAGAAATGGGATCTGACATAAGACAGAGCCCTTCTACAATGCTAATCTGTATTAGAACAAGGATCCATGTTACTCAATTTTCCTTCTACTTTAACCTCTTCTCTGTTTTTGGCTACAAGCAGAAATGTCAGTGGGCATTCTCTCAAGCAGAAATGAAACTTAATGATTAGGATCAGGAAACATTTTACAGTTTAGAAAGGATGGTAGTGGCCATTGAATTACAGTGATGACCACATCGGTTGCATGGCCTTCCCAAACTTTCATAACTAGGTAAGGCCTCACGAGGAATAAACTAGAGAGAGCACCTTGGCTTGCTTTCCAAAGCTCTTTCTTTTTCTTTTAATTTTTTTTAATGTTTTATTTATTTTTAATACAGAGAGAGTCAGAGCATGAGAGGGGGAGGGGCAGAGAGAGAAGGAGACACAGAACTGGAAGCAGGCTCCGGGCTCTGAGTTAGCTGTCAGCACAGAGCCTGATGCGGGGCTCAAACCCACGAATGTGAGATCTGACCTGAGCCGAAGCCGGAGGCTTAACTGAGCGAGCCACCCAGGAGCCCCTCCAAAGCTCTTTCAACCACCATATGGTACTTCCATTTCAGCCTAATTTTAGGGATGAAATTATTCTTACTATTGTTGACATCTAACTTAAAACAAGTGTTACAGAAAATCTGCATGCCGTAATTTTGTTTTAAAATGCCTTTTCTCTTCTGATGTTCATTTGCCAATTAACCAAATGATATCAAACCCATGTTGAGAATACTTTAAATTTACACTTAAAATGGGAATGCTTGAGCAAGGCTGCATTATGACTTCTGGGAGCCTGACGCATTATTTGTAGGCCCTTCCTTCCATACAAAAAAATGGAAGAGTGTGACCACCTGAACAGGTGAGGAAAAGAGATAAAGGAGATGAAACGGAGAAACAAGGATGCTGTACATGACAAGAAGGATCGGTCCACATAGCTGCTGCCTGGGTAGGGGACTTCTTTCTGGGCTGGCCCACATTTGTTCACTTCCTCCCTGCCCACATTCGCTTCAAATTGCTCTAGAAAGCTTTTAGAGGGCCACAGCCCCATGCTCCCAAACTATTCTGCCTGCTTACCTTTCTCTTTCAAAGGCTTCTTCAGTCCTTTAGCTAATCCCCACCAGGCCCCTATTCTCTGTGCCTAGCAACCTGGAGTCAGGATAATCGTATAAATAATTCTCCCTGAAGGCGCTGCACTGAAGGGAGTCACCTCTTCATTCTTTTTTTCCCACAGTAGTAAAAACAACAACAACAACAACAAAAACAACAAAACAGATGCATGCTCTGATACTGACTTTTGAATCTCTAAAATTGTCTAATCCATCTTGGTTGACTGACTTGATGGACTGACCACAGAACTGAAAACTCTAGACAGAAAGCGGGGGCTCTTCCTGCCAGACCAATGCCCTTCTCATTCATAGGGAGGCTGCTGGCTGGCCTCACCTGTACCCAAGGCTACAACATCACTGTACAGCACTTCTATATTTTTGATCCATTGAAAAATAACTTCAAAGCAGTGTGCAATCCAAGGGTAAATAAAGGAGAAGACCTATACATTTTTAAGGCTTCTCTTGGTTAACAACTTTTACTAATGATGGCAACAAAATTATTGGAGCCTGCAATAAGCCATCCAGTGATCAAATAGGTCACATTATGACCAGTATTAAGATTTAAATATCCTTTAAAATTAAACACTTTGGGGTTATTAATGTTTCCTTTCCTCTCAAAATTTTTGTGTTGAGAGGAGGTATGGGAGGAAATGTATTAGCAACAGTAGGATGTGGAGAATAACTCTAAGTACATTAAACATCTGTTGATGGAGCTATTAGCACAGTTTGTAGATACCGCCACCTGGCCCTTCTTCCATTTTGCTTGAACTTTAGTGCCTGAAAATATACTGTAGCAACCTTATTCCACTTATACTAAATCTTTTACTACTGCATTAGGGGGAACATAAGTGTCAATCAGTTCTCCCTGAGAGGAAAAAGACCCACTTATCACAAAAACCAAAAGCCAGTAAGAAAATGCCAAGGGTTAAATATCACTTAGCATCTCAAGCTGACTGTGTTATTGTCTATACAAGAGGAAGTCTTTAAAGCAGTACATGGAGGTGAAGGAGATAGCATTGTATAATCACGTTATTCAGGTAGGAGAATTTCAACTCCTTCCTGTATCACTTCTATGGGTTATTTTCAAGTGCAACATCAGATTTATCATTGGACAGAGAAATAAATAAAATAGGATCTCAAAAAAAAGTCTCCATCTTACCCAAATGTTAAGCCTAAACTGATTGTTCTTATTTGGGAAAAGCATGTAAACAAGTGCTTGTTCTGAAGTCTCATCAGATTTACAGTCCAATAATGGCATGAAAAGTTCTTTACTGAAAGGACCATTGACTTGCCTGATTTAAGACCACTCATCCATAGCCTTCTATAAAATAAGGTTTACAAGCTACAAAAGCATTCTTCCTTCCTCACTCTGAGAATGAACCAGACTTCCTCATTGGCTATTATCTCCTTCCATATTACCATTTTCTTCTCTACTAAAGAGATTTACCATTTGCAGAGGTGCCTTCAGGGACATAAGAGACCAGATTTTCATTTTCTAGTTCCTCTATTAGGTGCCTTGGCTCCCAGCATGGCCATTTGAGATTCAAGGCCTCTGTTAATTAATGTTTATGGAGTGGATGGTAAATGATGCACTTGAGTTTTAAAAGAAATCACCCTGGGCCATGCTCACTCATGCTAAATTGTTTCGTGCAACTACTTCTGTAATTCCACATACCATAGATATGTAATGTTCTTGAAATTGTTTTTCTCAGCTCCAAAAAAAAAAGTCTCTACCCATGCCATATATAGGTCCTCAATATCATCCGTTAGCTACTGTAGAACTCTATGGTTGGTTGAACATTATCTTCAATATTATGACTCAAAGTTGTGTCTTGGACCTCAGTTTGATGATTAGACTAGTTTACGAGTTGTAATCACATTAGAGGCAGCTACTTTCCATTCTTCCTATGACTTGATGGTGTGTATTGTGGTGATGTTTAAGTCTTTGACCTTCTTTGACAATTCAGTTTAAATACTAAATTCCTTTCAGACAGTTTTTATTGGATAATTTATGCTTTAGTTTCTTTCTCTGTAAAATGAGGGAAATGATACCTCATTGAAGCATGGATATAAATAACAGCTATTGACAGCATCATCTCTCACATTCTTCCTCCTTCCTGTTCCCAATGTCACCACTCTAGCTCAGAAACTTTTATGCCCTACCTACATTTTTTCTATTTTGTCAATTAGAAAACACAAAGCAAACAAACTAAAACTGAAACCCTCTGCTTTCTTTCAGCTGGCTTAAATACTACTACTGATTCTTGAAGACTCTACTGAAATATTTTTTCTCCCTAGAGACTTCCCAGTTTTCTCAGTTTCTCTCTTTCAGAAGTAATTGCTTAATTACCATGTTTTATATTATACTGTTACCTTATGATAAGTTTGTGTGTCTAATTAAACTGTAAGTTCTTTGAAGAAAAAAAGTTCTGTTTTGGTCACCTTTTCATCCCCCACACTACCTAGCACAGTATGTTAAAAGACTAAAGTTTCTTGAATTGGATTGAATTAATTGAATAGGGCTAGTGAAGGGAACTGGATCCAAACATTATTACATTAAAATCACAATACAATTTCTTATCTTTTGCCAAATTCTATGGACAATGTTTCATAATTTTCATATTTAGGACCTCTAGATGGTACAGTATATGACACAACTGATCACTTTCCTTTGTGAAGCATTTTTTCCTGTAGCTTTTGGTATACCACACTCTCCCTTTTCCTTCCACTTTCCTATTTCTCCATATAATTTGTACTGTTCTCCCTTCTCTGATGCTAGAACATCCCAGACCTCAGTCCTTAACCCCTATCCTCTCCACTCCCTAGATGATATCATCCTATCTGAGGGCATTAAACACCATTGATATACCATCAATCCCATGTTTATATCTCCAGCTCAAGATGAATTCTGACCAATTAAGTCTAGATTAATACATCTATTTGTCTTTAAGATTTCCTCTAGGATGACCAATTGTCATCTCACATTTAACATGTCCAGTGAAAAATTCTTGATTCTCTTCTATTCCTTCCCAAATCTGATTAGTCCCTAAGTTCCCACAACCCACCCCAGGTTGATTAGGCCAAAAATCTAGAAGTCATCTTTCATTCCTCTCAATCTTCATGTTTTACATCTAATCCATCAGCAAGGCCAATCACATCCATCTGCAACACATACTTCCTGTCCAACCCTTTTTCTACATCCTCACTGCTACAATGCTAACCCAAACCTCTATCAGCTCTCAGTTGAACACAATTGTCTTCTACCTCCTACCCCTTTCCCACACTCTTAATACTGGTGTCAAAATAAACTATTAAAATCATAAGTCCAAGCATGTAAATTAAACTCCTTAAAAGGCCTCCCATTGGATTAGAATATAGTCTAAACCCTTCCTCTCACAGTTTGTAAGGCTCTGGTCTCCATCTGAGCCTCCTGACTCATTTTCAGTGCTTTCTTCCTGAAGGACTTTGCTCTGGCAGGGCGTTCTCAATTATTAGCTTCCTGGGACGCTCCTCCCATCAGATCATCACATGCTGCCTCCTCATCACTCATGTGTCAGCACAATGTCCCCTGAGTTTTCTAGCTAAGGCAGCCTGTCTCCCACCTTATAACTCCATCTTATTATTTTATTTTATATTCTTATTAGAAATGGTAACTGTCAGGAATTACTCATTTATTTATTTTCATATTTATTTTTTGCCTCCTCCAATCTCTCTTTGATTTTTTTCCTGTCTATTCCTGTAATTCTGGAATTTTGAATAATTCCTGGTCCATAGTAGGTGTTCAACAAATATCTGTTGAATGGATTGAGCATCTACTTTATTCGTTTGGCAAAAAATTATTAAGCAGGCATTGCATGCATTCTAATGATGTAAATCTGAAAAATATGGTTTCCCCTTTCAGTCCATTCAAAAATGTAGTGGAGGAGACAACCCAGTAAATAGAAAAATGCAGTAGAGTGAGCAAAGTTCTTGACGAGGAACCCATGAAAACCACAGCAAAATTTGGCAGAGACATATAATGTAGACTAGGACTGGCTATAGGAGATTTGGGGAAAGGCTTTCTGGAAAATGACTTATTATATTTTAATTGCTGCCATCACAGGTTATCTCAAATTTAGCATCTTAAAACAACATCCATTTATTATCTTTTACTTCTGTAGCTCAAAAGTCCCCCCAGGCACAGCTGTTCTCAGGCCAAAATCAAGGTGTCAGCAGGGCAGCGTTCCTTTTTGGAAGTTCTGGGGATAAATTGCTTTTAAATGCAGATTGTTGGTCAACTTCAGTTTTTTGTGGTTGTCAGAATGAAGTCTGCCTTTTTTTTTGCTGGTTGCCAACCAGGAACTGGTCTTTGTTTCTAGATGGCACTCACATTTCTCCTCAAGCTTTCCTGTGGCCTGCATCCAGTATTGGTGGTTCAAGTCTCTCTCACCCTTCCCTTTTGCTGCATCTGCTTTTAAGATACCTTGCAATTACAGTGAGTCCACTTGCATAATGCAGATCAATGCTCTTATTTTACCATCTGTAAGTTACATCTGCAGAGTCACTTTTGGCAAGTAACATACAGGTACCAAGGATTAGGCCATGGACATCTTTTTTTTTTTTTTGAAAGATAAGGAGAGAGCATGAGAAAGGGAGGGGCAGAGAGAGATGGAGACACAGAATCTGAAGCAGATTCTAGGCCCTGAGCTGTCAGCACAGAGCCTGGTGTGGGTCTCAAACCCACGAGCCATGACATGAGATCATGACCTGAACTGAAGTCAGATACTTCACTGACTGAGCCACCCAGGCACCCTAGAACATAGACATCTTTGAGGGAATATTATTCTGGCTACCATGGAGGAGAGGCCAAACCTAAGTCTTTCAGATTAACTGAAAGTTCATTAGACAAAGAAAGTGAGAAGAACGTTGCAGGCAATGGGGGTGGGGGGGAACAAACCAGTCTGAGAATCACAAAATTCTTGCCAATCATTCCATATAGCAGGAATACTGGGATGTCATTTTGTGTGGGAAGGATGTGGGATAAGACAGAGGCTAGAGAGGTGGGGAGAAGCTAGATGTTGAAGGAAGGGCCTTATGTACCACATGGAAGACCTCAGACTTCATCACAAGAACAATCAAGAGCCACCAAGGGATTCTGAGACTGGAGCTCAGGATGGGATTCGTGAATAGCAATCAAGACAAGGGCTCGGTTTGCTGCAAGAACAGAGGAACTTGCACAGAAAACCATGTGTAAGCACTTCTGTGATCAACAAGTGAAGAAGAGGAAATGGGTATGAAAAATGTTTCAGGTACCCTAGGAACACTTGGGTGCTACGATCCCCTACTTCTTGGTAGGGACTGTGAAAGAATCAACTTCAAATTATCAAATGATCTCATTCATGTATATCTGAAGATCTTTATGTAATTTTAATGTCCAAAATATCCCTTGATAAAGATCAACATTGATTAAATGCATCCTTCTTTTTTTAAACCAGCTCTTTTTCTCATCATGGTTCAATTCAATAAACTGATAATTCATTTAACATAAATATATTGAAAATCTACTCTGTCAAGCAGTAAGTATGTAGAATAGCCATTCACACCTGTAAATTAGTACTAACAGATAACCTTCTTAATACAATTCCTGGCTTAGATAAAATAAGAAAATCACAAGAATGAAAAGATTAAGCATATTTCAGAAAGCAGCTAGAAAGACTATCCCCAGGTGGTGATAGTAATGAGATGCTCAGATGGGGGACCTGAGAGAACTTGAACTTGGGCCAGAAGGTGAGAGTTTCAGTACAGTCACAGACATAATCTAATAGGCCAGGATTTGTCAAGGTGAAGTTCAATAATCAATTTTCACCAGACTTTTTTATGCTTAATTAAAAACAATAAGATCTTCATCTGGCAAATTTCCAAATTTTACCATTCCTTGGGATGGTTTTTATGTGAGCTGAGGCAGAAGGACCCTTAATCTAGGTCTACCACAGTTTGCCTCATTTGACTGATGAGAAACAGGGCCCAAAAATGTCCTTGTCAGGATCACCTGGTCAGTGAGTGGCAGAACTGGGCCTACAAACTTGGACTCAGAGCTTCCCATTGGGTGTTGTGTCCACTGTCCCACACTATTTGTTCAACAGAACCAGAGCCATGGTATCAATAGGAAAATCTGGTCCCAGCCCAGAGGACCTAGTTTGAACTCACAAACTGAGTTGAACTGGGAGCAGGAACTCAGGATTGTTCTTGAAAAATAGATGAGAGATGATGCTGATAAAAGTAACTAAAAAGTCAGAGTTAGAGTAGAAGGTTGTCTCAGAAGAAGATGGAGGGCATATACCTCCTATTAGAAACCTCAAGGAAGGGGCATCTGGGCAGATCAATCAGTTAAGTAGCCAGCTTTGGCTCAAAGTTGTGATCTCAAGGTTGGAGAGTTTGAGCCCTGCTTCTGTCTCTCTGCTATCAGCACAGAGCCTACTTTCTATCTGCCCTTCCCCCCTTCCCTCTTTCTCTCCCTCTCAAAAGTAAATAAACATTAAAAAATACACAAACACAAAACCCTCAAGAAAGTTGGGCTGAGATTGAGTCTGGCTAAGAATAATGTCTTAATGTGGTTTGGAAATTATGACAACATGGATAGGAACGGTAGTTTGAACTCCTAAAGAATGGAAGAAAAAACTGTCATGGTCCACAAGAGGAAAGAGTCATCACATGGAAGATCATAGGCCTGGCTGGGACACAGTGAAGGAAACTGAAGTCGGACAGAGAATCAAAAAGTCACTGGATGCCAAGAGCATGGCTGTGTTCACCTTCAAAATCTGGAACTCAAGTTCCAACTCCTGGCTTACGCTTCACAGAATCCAAGACCAGAGACGATTGGTAATGGAAACCCTGACCATGGTACCTCTGTGTGTGGGCACGTTCTCAGGCATGGCAAGCACGGTACTCTCACTGCTTTCTCATACACCGTTGGTCCTGGAGCAATGTTAACCCACAGTGCTGTTATGAAATCTGCCTCTGTGTTGAGAGAATAGATAGACCTGCAAACACTTTGAGATTCTGTGGGGAGTAACTGAAAGGATGTGAACTTATCCTTTTTTTATTTGGGTACCAGTTGGTCAATCTCATTTCAAGTTTGAAGTAAAAGAATTCTGGATTGAAACTTTGTCTCAGTGATATTTCTCCTGCAGAAGTTGACCAAGGGTAGAGAAGAAGACTGCCCAAACTCTTTGAGTTGCTGCTTTGTGTAAAGAGGTTAATACCATATGCCCTCTCACTGAATCCAATGGGGTTGCTAAGAGGGCTTCTACTTTACCCAGAAGATAACCAAGACCAGGGAGAAGAAGTGATTTAGGCTTGGCAGCAGCAGCAGTCGGAATCAATAAAAGATTTGGCCCCAATCCTCTGGATGGTCCAGGTTATTAAACTTCAACAAGGTGAGACAGAATTGTCAGACTGATCTGGAACAATTGAAAGTAGGCTTAAAACTTTTGAAAGCTGGGGTACCTAGGTGGCTCAGCTGGTTAAACGCCTGACTTCTGCTCAGGTCATGATCTCACTTTCTTTAGTTCAAGCCCCACATGGAGCTTACACTGACAGTGTGGAACCTGCTTGGGATGGTCTCTCTCGCCCTCTCTGTGCCCCTCCCCCACTTGCTCACGCGCTCCCTCTCTCTCTCTCTCTCTCTCTCTCAAAAATAAATAAATATTTTAAAAAGTCTTTAAAGCACTACACTGTACTCCCATCTTACAACTGAATGGACATGTCACTGCCAAAAAAGTTAGGAAGCAATGATTTCATTATTTATTTATTATTTTTTTAATGTTTCATTTATTTTTGAGAGAGAGAGAGAGATAGCTTGAGCAGGGGAGGGTCAGAGAGAGGAGGAGACACAGAATCTGAAGCAAACTCCAGGCTCTGAGCTAGCTGTCAGCGCAGAGCCCAACACTGGGCTCAAATCCACGAACTGCGAGATTATGACCTGAACCGAAGCCAGACTCTCAACGGACTGAGCCACCCGGGCGCCCCAGGAAGCAATGATCTCAGAATAAAAGGGTTTTCCCTGCCAAGAAAGTAAAGTAAATAATTTCAACAGAAATCTATCTAGTCCTTTTTTTCTAATTTCTGCAAAGATAAATAAAATTTGTAAATTTAATCTCACTCTTCAGATTGACTTTTATGAATCACTCACTGACTAACATCTTCCAGTGCTTTCTATTTTAGCTTATTTTCAAACTGACAATTTCAGACATGGTTTCAAGTATCAGTAATTCTCTATTTTCAATAAGTGTATAAATATAAATTTTACATATATTTATATATTCATATTTATGTATATTAAATCATAATGTAATTATAAATACAGGATATATACAGATACAATTACATATTCATAAATTATAAAATATGCATATTTAATCTATACACATGTAATATATACTATTTATGTATCTAATATTTGCATATGCAAAATCACACATATATACATACAAACTATACATCTATAAATATAATTACATAAATTATAAATCCTACACGTGATTATATGAATATGTATCCCTATATGTAATAATACATGTATGAAACTTTAAGCTTTTTTATTTATTCATTTTTTAATTCTTTTTGAAGGTTTATTTATTTTTGAAGAAGAGAGGGAGACAGAGAATAAGCAGGGGAGAAGCAGAGAGAAACGAAGACACAGAATCAGAAGCAGGATCCACACTCTGGGCTGTCAGCACAGAGCCCAACACAGGGCTCAAACTCACAAACCATGAGATGCCTAACCAACTGAGCCACCCAGATGCCCCAATGTTTATTCATTTTTTGAGAGAGAGACAGAGACAGAGTGTGAGTGGGGGAGGGGAAGAGAGTGAGAGAGACTCAGAATCCAAAGCAGGCTTCAGGCTCTGAGCTGTCAACATGGGACCCAATGCAGGGCTCAAACCTATGAACCATGAGATCATGACCTGAGCCAAGGCTGAAAGCTGAACTGACTGAGCCACCCTGGAGCCCCTACATATGTGAAATTTTTAATATATATTATATGTAATAAAATTATATTATTTTATAAAAACCTTTCAAATGTAATAGAAAACTATTCTAAGTCATCTGGATGTTCACTTTGTAATCAAGATCACCTAATTTAATTTTCATTGGCTTTTGGTGCCTACAGCCATTTAGATATCTGATTTCATGGTTTATATCTTAATGAGAAAAGAAAAAAAGCAGACCTAACTGATTCATTCATGCCAAGCAAAGGCCAAAGGATGTGCACGCTAGAAATGACAGGAGCACAATAGATTAAAATCCAAAAAGCACAGGGAAACTAAGTGTTCACATTGCACTCATCAGTGACAGCACCCCCGGTGCAAGAGCCCATACCCCAGCTGTCAATGTTCTTTCATGTTTCAAGTAGGTGCTTGGTTTCAGCAAAACAGAACCATCTGTCATGTTAAATTAAATCTTACTATGAATAGTGTTGGTTTTGTAATTTTGTTTATATATAATTTGAAATTTCATTTTGTTTATTAAAATTTATATCCAGCTTTGTGGCTTTATATGCATGAGTAATATTATATATAAAATCAATTTAAATTAATGATGGGAAGGGAGTCCTTAAGCATAACTTTTATTTGTAATTCAGGTTTCAGAAATGCAACTTTATCATTTTATTTGACTGCTATCCTTTACCAGACATCTTTACAGGTCATTATATTCCAGTCTTGTAATTGAGAAGGAGGGGAACGTGGTGTTACTTAGAAAATTATGGTATTGAAACATTTCTGAATTTGAAGAGGAGATTATCTGTGTCATAGTGACTTCTTTCAATTCTGAAGAGTTCTAAACTGCAAGCATGCATATTTCTCTTTATTATGTTGTACATTAATTGAATTTTTATATATGAATGAAAAAAATTATAATTTTTCTTTATAATGAACAAATATCTATTTTGTGGTAAAGCTTTCATATAGGATATAAAACTTTTAGAGTTTAAAAGACTGTTAAATTCAACTCCATCACACACACACACCTATGTTTACAATTTAAAACAGACAGACAAAGACTTAGAGAAATCAAATGACTTGTCACTTAAGTCAGGATCTATCTTTTCTATGTGTTAGACACAAACTAAGTCAGGTCTACCTATGACCGGTGTCTATAGCATCTTACGATTCTCCTTCACTCACTCAGAGTAATGAAAATGAGCACGGTCAGCCTTCCCCAGTGTACTCAGGGCTTTGTGAAGACAGGGGTCTCATGCTGGATTCCTGCTGAATCCACAATGTTGGGCACATATTTAATGAGAAAAAGAGAAGGAATGAGAGAAGGGCAAAACAATGAGATGGATAGAAAGAAAAGAGGGAGGAGAGGAAGGAAGAGAAGAAAACAAAGACAGCCAAGTGTGCAAACTCTCAATCTATTCTTGTTACTCTACCATACTCCATATAAAACTGAAAATCTCCTGGTTTTTTCAGACTTTCCACTTGAGGTTTTGATTCTGCTGTCAAACAGAAGGGCTGTCATACATAAGAACTGAAGCCAGCTTACCAGGAAATCATACTGGAATAAGGCTCTATGGAGGCAAGGACCATGCATATTTTACTAAAACTACATCCTCAAGCCCAGCACAATGTCTGGCATAGAGTAGGTGCTTAGAAAATTTTTTTTTGGAAGAATGAATGTAGCATTTGGGGAAAGACTAGGGAAAAGTGTGGTAGCTAACCCATAAGAATCTATAAGTGTTCAGAAGTGATTACCCATTTTTACAAGAAAATCAAAACACCCCTTAGGAAATTAATTACAGAAAAATCGTCTTGGATCTGACATTGTAACATGAGAATATGCATATATAAGGGAGAATACACATAGAGGGAATTGATCATAATGTGAATAAAATAAAGTTAAATCCTTTAGTAAAACACTAGAGAAAGAAACCCTCTAAAATTAAGATGAGACAGTTGATAAATTACTCAAGGGAACACGGTGATCTTTCCCAACTAAGCCAAATACAGAGAATGCCCCAAGAATAAACGACTGCTCTTACCCAGCTGTGCTGCACAAGGTCATGTGCAGATGCTGCAGACAGAGCAAGTGCAATGAAAAAAAATTGGTACGAAGATCAAGCAATGGCTGAGGCTTGGGAAGCAAACAGTCAAGAGGTCTTACGGGGGTCATCGTGGGGTGAAGGATCTTTTATTGCACCATGAAGTGGCAAAGACGGCTCTAGCTTTGGCATTGGTAGACTTGGATGGGGGCACTTACCTGTCATGCGACTTTGGACAAATTACTTATCTTCCTTGAGCTCTAGTTTTTATATGTTAAATAAGGACAATGCTATTTGCATCAGAGTGAATAGGTATAGAGTCGTTAGCAAGCAATATGCACCTAATGAGAGGTACTTTTCAATTATCATCATCATCATCACCATCTCAGCATCAGAGATCTTTGAACACACAGAGGGAAAATGTGGTTACACTATTTCACTTTTGCATTTCTAACAAGCTCCTAATTCATGCCAATCGGGCTGATTATGGACACACATTGAGAAGCGAGGTTGAACCCTTTCAGAATCTCTCTGGTCCTTCTCCAGAGCCACAGCCCAACATGATCTGCAAGTGATTCCTATGTACACTAAAGTCTGAGCAACACTAATCTAGAATATGGATTTTCTGATTTAAGAGAAAAAGTTCTTTCTTTAAAAAAAATTTTTTTTTGAAGTTTATTTATTTTGAGAGAGACAGAGACAGTGTGCGAGGGAGCGGCGGAGAAAGGGAGAGAGAGAATCCCAAGCAGGCTCTGCACTGTCAGTACCAGGCCTGATGCGGGGCTCAAACTCATGAAATCATGAGCTCATGACCTGAGCCAACATGGAGAGTCAGACACTTGACCAACTGAGCCACTCAGGCGCCCCGAGAGGGAAAGTTCTTTCTACAAGAGACACTATGCAGACTAATTTACACTGCCCTAAACAACAACAAAATGATTTGAATAGGATATGTTGTCTCGAATTTTCTTCTCCTTGGGTTCTGTGGGAAGAGTGGTCAGTGAAGGAGGCGGGCGGTGCCCAGGAGGAGTTAAACCACATTCATTGTCACCGAGCAGCTAAGCTGATGCCGGTCTCTTGCTTTTTATAGAACGAGGATTTGATGGAGCTAAGCTGGTGTGTTCTTAGAGTGTTACAGCAAGGCCAAAGTGGATCAGCTGTGAGCATGGTCCCTGTAAGCCTTTCTTTCTGCGGCTTGGTTCATTTTCAAAGGCAAGGAGTGGAAAAGGTGCCAAGCGTCTCAGCCTGCCCACCAGAGCTAACTGTCACACGGCTCTGCACAAAAAGCACCCATTATGGCCTTACCTTTGGCGACTGAATGTATAAAAAGAAGCAGCCACCCCACTTGTCCTGGGGCCCCTCTGGGAGAGGTTTATCATGGAAGCATGTAAAGGGACACCTGGTTGGACACAACAGAGAATCTTTCCTATCTGAAGCTCTGTCCTGAACCTAAGGGGGGCAGTATAAAAATAGGCTCCTGCCTCACTACTGACTGAGCTTTGAGGAAATGGAAATAGAGAAGAGGAAAAGGGCATGGGAGAATTAAATAAATTGAAAGAATTAAAAGGAAGTTTCTAGCTCTGAAGAAGAATTAAAATCACACACAAAAAGAGAATCTTGGATTTATGTTCCCTGGCTCCCCATTAGCCCAAGAATCTAATATGACTGTAGGGCAAGGACTGAACAGAATCTGCTTGTGGATACTCACTTACCAACCTGGAACTCCAGGGTCAGCAAAACGGAAGTGAAGTAGGAAACCAGTGCCTAAACAAGCAGTTGTGTGTAACTACCATCTATCCCACTGAGGTAGCCTCATCCTCTCTGAGGTCTGCAAATCCATGCTCGCTGCTCCCTCTGCTGGATCTACAAGAAGAGAGGCCCAGATTTATGAATTCCAGCTGTCATTTTATGGGTCCTCTATGAATCAGGCGCCCACTCTGAAGTACAAATGACATTTTGATGCAATGAGGAGAACAAAGCCTCCTAATATTTTGCTGACTGTTCATGTTACAGGATAGGAAAAATAAAGTACAGCAGCAAAGTGATTTTCCCCAGGAAAGAAAAATATAAAGGCCCTAAGTAGAAATATCTTCTAGGGGTGCCTGGGTGGTTCAGTGGCTTAAACATCTAACTTTTGATTTTGGCTCATGTCATGATCTCACAGTTGATGAGTTCAAGCCCCACATCAGGCTCTGCACTGACAGCAAGGGACATACTTGGGATTCTCTTTCTCTCCCTCTGTCTCTATTCCTCCCCTGCTTGTGCTCTCTCTGCCTCTCTGTTTCTGTCTCTCTGTCTCTGTCTCTCTAAAAGTAAATAAATAAACATAAAAAGGATATACCTTCTAAATAGCAAAAATATAAAAATGTCCTAGAAAGAATGAATATATATTCTCCATGTGCTGGTGAAGCAACAGTTATGCAACTTCCTCTCTTCTTTTTCTTTCTCACAACCACCCCTGACACGGAGAGGGGTTCTTTCTTCCTCACTGCAAATGGAAATGCTCTTGGTAAGCCGGCTCCAATGGCAGTATTGCATTATTTAAATGAATTTCCAGAAAAAAAAACCAGTTAAGAATAAACAGTTTACCATGGACACAACATAATCTATTAAAAATATTTCCCTCTTTCTACCCCTTTCTTTGTTCTTCGTTGCTAAAATAGTTTGTGACCAAAATTCTCCCTCCCCAAATTCTCCCTCCCCGAATTCTCCTATGCTAGTGAGGAAGCTTTTCATGGGATAATTTTTTTAAATGATTATGGAAAATTTCAGACCTATGAAAAAATTAAAAAATAGAACTCTCTTCCATAGACTCAACATCCAGCTTCAACAGTTACCCACAGAGAGCCAATCCAAAGTGTCTCTACCCCCACTAACTTCCCTCAGTTGTATTATTTTCAAGCAAACTTCACACATATTGTTTCACTCATAAGTATTGCAATATTTAACATATGAGTGATTTTTTAAGCAGAACTATATTATTATTACACCTCAAAATTAACAAGTCCTTAATAACAAGTACCAGTAAGTGTTCAAATTCCAACTGCCTAGAATTATCATTAATTTCTTAGTTTGTTTTGAATTAAGTTCCAAATAAGGTGTACACACTGTGCTTGCTTGATATGCCTTTAAGATGTTTTCATGTATACATTTCTCCACGGACTCCTTTTCTTCTGTTAGTTTTTATGGAACCAGGTGTTTGTCCTATAGAATTTCTCCCAATCAGGATTTTGTTGACAGCATATCAGTAGTATAGTTTAACAGGCTTGGGGTGCTTCCTCCCATTTCTGTAAATTATATAACTATAGCAAAAATAAAATATTGCATGTTTGGGAAAAAATATTGGTAGTTTGGCCTGGAGGCTTGCCTAGTTTAGGCTTAATTCTTTTTAGCAAGAATGTTTCATAGGTAGCGGCATGGTCTTTCATACCAAGGCATCTAATATCTAGTTATCATTCCTTTTGTTCTATTCCCAGTTGTTGATGCTCAGTGCCTAAGCCATTCATTCCTTGTGGGTTGAAAAATAATGATACTCTAATTCTACAACTTCTTATTCATTTGTAAATTGGAATAGTTCTATAGAAATATACAAGTATTTGGTTACCCAGTAATAGAGGTTGGATAGGAAAGGCAAGAGAAGGGGCACCTGGGTGGCTCAGTTGGTTGAGTTCCTGACTTTGGCTCAGGTCATGATCTTGTGGTTCGTGGGTTTGAGCCCTGCATAGCTCAGAGCCTGGAGCCTGCTTCAGTTTCTGTGTCTCTTTCTCTCTGCCCCTCCCCTGTTCACGCTCTGTCTCTCTCTGTCTCTCAAAAATAAATAAATATAAAAGAGAGAAGAAAAAAAGGAAAGGAAAGAGAAATGATTGATTATTTTTCTCTATTTGTCAGTTAGCAAAATAATGGGTTGGTTTCCTTGAATCCTCCAGAGGGGACCAGTTAGTTTTGTTTTTAGCCATGTGTTCTTAAAGAAACGCTAAGGCTAGTCTTGGAATGGTTGGGTTTTGACATAATTCACATATTTCCACAAATTAATTAATGATTTTTTTTTCATTCTATCACTTTTTAAACAGCAATATGTGTTTTCATTCTTTCAGTTGGATAGGTGTTTTCCTTCATTCAGCTTGTGTTTATCTCTTCCTTTTTGCACAACCTTGAACATTTATATATAATCAGACTCTCTGTCACCCAGTTTCACACATAAGTCGACTTATTCATGCGTTTGGTCATTTATTTGTGTATGAAGCAATGCTTGTTGAGTGACACCTGTATACCGAGCATTGTTCTAAAACAGATAAAAATTCCTTTCTTTTTGGAATGACATTCCAATGAAGAAGACAGCAAACACAGACACACGCAGAGACACAGACACACACACCCCAACGTGCACACACAGACAACACCCGCGCATGCTCACACACACCTCAAGATAAAGAAACACCCCTCCTGTTTTCTTTCAATGCCACTTTCCTACTTTTGTTCCCTTTTCTTCCCAATAGTACTGGCATCCGCTTTAGAGCCTTCTGAGTACTTCTAAAGCTGTGTTCTGGTTGGAGGTCGGCAGTAAGAGGAGGTGCCGTGGGTGCAGAAGGACAGGCTGGCATCCGAGACTGTGAATGGGAACGTGTTTCCGCATGCATGTTTGTATATCCTGCTGCGTCTAGGTGCTGACCCGGCCAGTGGTTAATCAGGGAAATTTGGGGACCAGAAACTATATCTCTAAAAATGCCAATGTATCTCTAAAAATGACACCGATAGTATTCATGTGTTTTCTGAATGCTCTGAGGGCAGGGATACAGCTTTTTCTAAATGTGAACACTTGATTTCTGAGCCGGAGCTAGCATTTCTTAATATGACGCATATTGGAATCTCAGGGGAGCTTATAAAAATGACTGATGCCGGGCCCTATGTAAATAAATACTATTTTCTAGGGTTGGGAACGGAGACTGTTTAAAAAGCTTCCCATGTGATTCTAATGTGCAACCAAGATTGAGAACAAGAGCCTAAATTAACCAGCTTTGTACTAGGTAATGAGAGTAATAATCAAATAAGTAAAGCTCATTTTCTAATACTATCAGTAGAGGGCAGCACTGCCTCAATAATTAAGGAATTCAAACTCATCATTGATGTCACATTGTATTAAACTGAGAGATTTTTTCCAGCATTTTAAATTAAATATTCCACTACTACTATAAAACTATTTTTCTGATTCTAGAACAATGTAAGCTTTAACTCTATTCATGGTTCTATAACATTTACATTAATTGAAAATTTAAACTTCTAATCTAGATTCTGAACAGAATTTAGCAATTTCAACAATGACCAAAAGGCCATTTAAAACTACATTAAAATGTAAAAAATATTTTTATGCAAAAAATATTAAAATGTAAAATATCATGTTATTTTTTACATTTTTAAACCAGAGATGAAAAACTCAAAAAGTTACCATAATAAATCATTTAGGTTTTTGTTTTTTTAAGTTTATTTATCTTGAAAAAGGGGGAAAGAGAGAGAATGCAACCAGGGGATGGGCAGAGAGAGCGGGACAAAGAGAGAGTCCCAAACAGGCCCTGCACTGCCAGGGTCGAGTTTACTGTAGGGCTCAAACTCCTGAATCGCGAGATCATGACCTGGGCAGAAATCAAAAGTCGGATGCTTAACCGACTGAGCCACCCAGGTGGCCCAAATTTGTTTTGATAAAAGCTAGAGAAAATATTTGTGGATTTGGTAAATTATATAAAACTTTTTTTAATAACATGAGTTGTCAGTAGATGATTGATTTTCAACCCTAGAAGCTCAAAGTACAAAGTGCAACAAAAAGATGTGGAAAGAATTCCTGTGAAAGTATTTCACAAAACTGCATCATTTTCTAAGAATAATCAATAAACATATGCTGCATTTATTGAGATTCAGCTGGTGGGAGAATTCTTGAGCCAATAACTCAGTTCTATTTTATGTATAGATTCTTATTTATTTAAAACACATGAAAATATTTGATGTTAAAAATGCCTTTATCTCCACACTATATTTAACATGAGTGGGGCCCAATAATAGAGTGTACTTAATCTGATAAAGAATAGGTTGAAATTGATTATTCCTCAAATTTCCTGGGGGTGTAGGGGTGTGTGTGGCTTGGTGGATTACTCTTTGAGAAGCAATACTAGGCTTATTTGCACAGACTTCCACAGATAGCACCAAAGGGACCTTCCTTCCCTCTTACTTTCACTCATTGTGAATATATCATAATTTAAAAAGTGAGATCACTTCTAAGAAATAAAAAGTCTCACAACAGAAGTCTAAAAATAAAGGGTGTCATTTTACAATGAGATCAGTTTTCTATCTCATCGTTCTGTCCTTTGTCACATTTTGATACCACTTCAGGAGAATACTGAAAATGAATAAGTATATCTACTTTTTAAAAGAAGTAATATAGATAAATTCCACAAAATAAACACTTCCTCATATTCATATACATACATAGATAGTCATTTGTATATGGGGCCCATCTTCATACAGATACATGCTCCCCCTCCACACCCTTCACCCGTTAACGTAAATAAAATAGTGTTTCTAGTAAAGTTTCATTCTATTCATAGGCTATATTGAAAAACCCTAATTAATATAAAACTTATCATCCAACAACACAGCCTTGAAATTCACATAATCTGCAGTTTTTTACCCTAGAGATCCTGTCACATGTAAGCAAAACATAAGATGTTTCACTACATCCTTATAGCACTTGAAGAAGACAGAAGATAATAAACTAGTTATACCCACATTTATTTGGCAGAAAGTTGCTTAGAGCACAATAAGAAAGGTAGAAACCATCAAAGACAGCTCCCTTCCTGTAAATAATCTCTCTTTTTGTGAGCAACGTAACTTTGTACCTGATCCTTCTAGCAGAAATATTTTTCACCTCTAGGAATGCCAAACTGCCTGTCTGTGTACATGTGACACTCATGTTTTAGCTTATAAAATGAAAACGATATAAAATACAATGCTAACAGACAGCAAGAGGGACTTCCACACATGCAATATAAGGACAATAAGCAATTATAAAGGCACATTCAGAACACTCTGCCACTCCCAAGTCTGCTGGTCTCCTTTCCTATAGTCATGGGAGCTGTTTGGTCATTTAACTTTAGCGTACAAGAGTCAACTGACTCCCCACTGCCTTTGCCACAAGCCTGCAAGCTTAGGATGGAAAACAATTTCGACATTCACCACTTGGACTCCTGCCCTTAGCAAGCACATTTGTTGTTCATACATGGTCTTTTGGCTGCCTTCTCTCCCAGCCATCTGTTAAGAGAGGCATTGTGCCTGCTCAGATGGGATGATGCCACGATTTCTAAGAGACTCTCACAAAATATATGTCTTAACTACCTTGACTTCAAAGTACTTTGTTTACTGACCAGAATTGCGTTTTAAAATTCAGCAGAGCTGAATAATTAAAAACTAAATTCTGTGTCCAGATAACTTGTGAGATTCCAAAAAGAATAATTCTAGACTTACTTGCAATGGGTGGACAATGAAATTGAATGCTGCATTTTCCATGATTGAATACAGGATATAAATACAGTTGCACGCATCATTGCTTTCTCCTTTCATGTGACCAGCCCTGAGAAAACAACGACTCTACAGACTATACACCTGTTTTCCCCTCATCCTCAGGGCCACACATGTGTCATCGATTACAGAGGCTGCTTACGTACTTGGAATATTTGATTTGCATATAATTGATGTTGGCTCATGTATATGAACCCCAATTGTCCGTAGAAAGGCCATGGTAATGATAGTAGATTTACTCTCTGAAATCCTCAAGGACACAGGCTGCCTTTCCAAAGATGGTTGGGCCCAACCTTTTGAACATTTCAGCTAGTACATTTTCAAGTTCACCATTTCCCCTTGAGGTTTAAATGTGCTTCTTACCAGATTCTTAAGCATCCGGAGTGGAATGTGAGCCTGTCTCCAGGTCTATGTTAGTTTAATCTTTCTAGTAGATTGGTCGTCACGTTTTGCAGCCAGAATGTGTGTTCTTCTGCATTTGCCTGATAACCATTTCACATATCTACATCTGGATTGGAAAACAAAGCTAATTTGGGGAGAGAGCCTAAAGAGGCCAGCCAAACACCACCTCAGTGAACTCTAGCTCTGAATCATATAAAAAATACTGCTGTTCTGGGGTTGCCTGGGTGGTTTAGTCAGTTAAGTGTCTGACTTCGGCTCAGGTCATGATCTCACGGTTCATGAGTTCAAGTCCCACATTGGGCTCTTATGCTGACAGCTCAGAGCCTGAAGCCTGCTGAATTCAGATTCTCTCTCTCTCTCTCTCTCTCTCTCTCTCTCTCTCTCTCTCTCTCTCTCTGCCCCTTCCCTACTTATGCTCTGTCTCTCTCACTCTCAGAAATAAATAATAAAACATTCAAGAAATATTGCTATTGTGTATGGGCATGATCAGATTTTATCATTTCAAAGTCCTTTTCCTCCAAAATTCCAGTTGGAAAAAAAATGATTTCTTTACTGAAAGCTAAATTGAAAGAATTACCTAAAATCATATATAAAAAAAGATTACCAAAGTTATAGTATCATGTCCCTGTTAAGGACTAAATGGTAATTAGTAATGTGATCTTACATAAAAAAAAGTGAATTAATAATTTTTCCCCTAAGAGTATGGTGATGAAGATACACTATCTCACTTAGTCCAGGGGGGTTTTGGGCAAGTTGTAGGCAGCTTTGAGTGAAATAGTTACTCAGTGTGAGGAGCATTCTGCACAGAGTCAGGTCATTCTGCAAGTGGGGTCATATAGATCTAAAAGAGGAATATCAGGATGGAAACGGCAAACGGCAGAAGGAAGTTCTCATGAGCTGAATGAAGGTAACGGGATAGGGAACACAGTGAAATTTCACTGAATTGTTCTTCGGAGTGCAATAGGAGCCTTGTAACTGAGGATAAGGAATCTGACCCTAAAGTACAGTGTGATGGGAAGCCACATTCACTCTGTGAACTGGCTGTGGGGTGGTGATCCAGGCCAGGGTTAGACTGAATGTAGCCTGAACAATCAGTCACGGTGGAACAAGGCCTAGGAAGGCAGGCAGCTGATTGAAACTTGAAGTGTTCTAGCTAGAGAGGGGTAGGTATTGCCTTTGGCTCTAAGTTGTTTGAGTGGAAGCCGCATGTATATCTTATATATCATTGCATTTCCAGGGCTAAGCACAGAATAATAATACATAATAAGTACTCAATAAAGATGGTTAACTAAATGAGTGTGTAAGAGAAAAGAGTTTTGGGGGATGGGTTAAAGAATGCACTAATGTTCAGCAATGGAATGGCTTTTATGTGTGAACGAGAGCTATTATTACAAATCTTCTTGAGCTGGAACCAGAAGCGGATTTATAACAAGCTACATAAGCTTAAGTTTCAGGTCCCCTCACTTCCAAGATCCTAGAAGATCTTAACAATGTGCATATGTGTCATCTTTTTGTAAAATCCTCAAAAGAAAGATAACAACAACAGATAAGACTACTATCCTCTTCCACTCTGACTTTCCCTCAACTGCAAATGGCATTGTAGAGTACCTGTGATCCTTTTTGGAATCTGGTTAACAGGAAGTTGAATTGAAGATGTGGTTAGCTATGGTTTAGTGAGATACAGTCATGTGTTTGGTAGTCAGTTTTGAATGTCACTAAGTCGTGCTAGGAAGACTCCGTCTGCCTGCTGGGACAACCCAACCAGTATTGTGATACAAAGGGCCAGGAACAGAGGCAATATCAAACAAAATAGCCTGACAGGAGAGAAATTCCTTGGCAGTGTCCTATAATAACCCCAGTACCCAAACAGTGTGCAGTAGAGGAAAATTACGGTTAAACTATTTTCGAGGTAGAAACTAGTTTTTAGAAACCTTTTCCTCTTATCTGATGTGTAAAATTATAAGCCAATTCATATTTGTGAATTTTCATTAATACCTAATTAAAGGAAGTTATGCCACTGGAGAATGTGCTCAGTAATGCAGTACAGAGTGTTACAAATTCACCACATTATTTTTCCCTTTTTTATGGGAATTTAATGAAATAGAATTTATCATAATTCGTATATTGGTAAGGCATAAGATTTTGTCAAAAATACAAATAGTGATATGTTTCTGTGTGAATTTACGTATTTTATGTATGCCAATTATCAATAATAAAAAAGGGATCTTTAATTCATCAAGAAGATGTAATAATGATTACCACAGCACCTAATAATTGAGCCCCCAAATACCTGATGCCAAAATAGACAGAACTGGAAGGAGATACAGACAATTCAACAGTTGTTGGATACTTCAGGACTCCGTTTTCAGTAATAGATTGGACAGCCAGACAGAAGATCAACAAGGAGTTAGAGGACTTGGTTACCACGTAAAACACTAGCCTTACCACGCGTCTAAAAAACATCCCACCCCAAACAGCAGAATACTCATTTTTCTCAAGTGCGCATAGAACATTCTCCAGGAGAGAATATGTTATTTCCATGGAACAGACTCAATAAATTTAAAAGTACTGAAATCATTCAAAGTATGTTCTATGACCACATGGAATAAAATTAGAAATCATTAACAGAAAGAAATTTGGAAAATTCACAAATAAGGGGGACTTAAACAACATACTCTTAAGTAATCACTGGGTCAAAGATGAAATCAAAAGGAAATTTTGGAAGAACTTCTAGATAAATGAAGTGAAAACACAATATACCAATGCCTATGGGATGTAGGTAAAGCAGCACTTAGAGAGATATTTGGCCATAAATGGTTATATTTTAAACCAAATGTTTCTTTTTTTAAAGACTTTTTAAAACATAATTTCTATACCCAATGTGGGGCTTGAACCCAAGTTGCATGCTTAACTGACTTAGCTAGTCATGCACTCCAAAAGTTGTTTCTTTGAAAAGATTAATGAAGTTTATACAAGTTTAACAAGATTTATGAGAAAGAGAGAGAGAGAGAGAGAGAGAGAGAGAGAGAGAGAGAGAGAGAGAAAACTCAAGTTCCTAAAAGCCAGGAATGAAAGAGGGAACATTACTATAGACCTTAGAGAAATAAAAAGGATTATAAAGGAATATTATGAACAACTGTTTACCAAAACAAATGATATCACCGAGATTAAATTGATAAATTACTAAATAAACAAAAACTACCGACTAAATAAGAAAATCTGAATAGATCTGAAACAAGTAAAAATATTGAGTTAGCAATCTAAAAACTTCTTAAAAAGAAAAGCCTAGTATCAAATGGCTTTATGGATAAATTCTATCAAACACTTATTTTTTTTTAATTGTTAAGGTTTATTTATTTTTGAGAGAGAGACAGAGCACAAACAGGGGAGGGACAGAGAGAGAAAAAGACACAGAATTCGAAGCAGGTTCTCACTAATCGTGAGATCATGATCAGAGTTGGACACAACCAACTGAGCTACCCAGGCACCCCATCAGACATTTAAATAAAAATTAGTACCAGTCTTTAACAAACTTTTTCATATTGTGGAAGAGAAGGGAAAGTTTTCTAACTCATCTGATGAGGCCAGTATAATTCTGATACTTAAACCAGACAAAGAAACCTACAGACAAATACAAATATGGGTGCATAATATAACAAAAACTCAGTAAAATTATAGCAAGCTGAACCCAGTAACATATTAAAAGTATTATATACCATGATCAGTGGAATGTATTGCACAATTGTTAGGTTAGTTCAACATACAAAATCAATGTGATACACAATTTTAATAGAATAGAAGACTAAAAACCACATGATTAAATGCAGAAAAATGATCTGATAAAGTCCAACACCCTTTAACTGTAAAAACATCCAATAAACTAGAAATAGAACAGAGTTCCCTCAACCTGATAAAGGCCATATACAAACAGTCCACTGGTAACATCATATTTAATGTGAAAATCTGCATGTCCCCCACCCCTCCATATCAGGAACAAGAAAAGGATTTTCACACTTGCCACTTATAATCATTGTTGTACTGAATGTTCTAGATAGGGCAGTTAGGCAAGAAAAATAAATAGAAGACATCCAGCTTGAAAGGCAGAATTAATATTATCTCTATTTATAAACAATAAGGGGCACCTGGGTGGCTCCATTGATTAAGAGTCTGACTTTGGTATGATCTCCTAGTTCGTGAGTTTGAGCCCTGTGGTGGGCTCTGTGGTGACAGCTCAGAACCTGGATCCTGCTTCGGAGTCTGTGTCTCCTTCTCTCTCTGCCCCTCCCTCTTTCTCTCTCTTCTCCTTCAAAAATAAATAAAACATTTTTAAAAATTTTAAGGAACTTCTATAACTCAACAAAAAAACCCCAAACAACTTGAATAAAAAATGAGTAAAGGATTTGAAAAAACATTTCTCCAAAGAAATAATATAATGAAAGTCAAAAATAACAATGAGATATCACCTTGTATCCAGTAGGATGGCTACTATAAAAAAAAAAAAACCGACTGTTGACAGGGATATGGAGAAATTGGAACTCTGGTGCACTGCTGTTGGCAATTAAAAAAACGGTACAGCTGCTATCAAAAAACAGTATGGTGGCACGTAGGCATTTTATTATCTCGAGTCAACACAGGAAGAAGGGGAAACTAAGGCTGAGAGGAGATTTGATCAAGGTCACCAACGGCGTTGGATGTAGGTCGAGTCCAGGATTTGAATGGGCTGCTGGCAAGATGACGGACAAGTAGGGAGCTCTATAATTTTCATCGGCCCGCATCTATCAAATTAAGGTGGACTGACGCCACAATACTCTGATCTACAACAGTGGGAGAAAAGACACAGAGTCCACGAAGAAGACAGTCTCATATGTGCTGAGTCCTCATATGTTCTGAGTCCCCACTGAGCAGAGCAGAACATCGGGGAGCACAGAGTCCAGAGAAATGAGGGGAAGAGAAAGAGAGTCTGAAAACGCTCATAGAGGTGTCTCTAGAGAAGAGAAAGACCTTGGCCCAGGATGGAGAAGGATCCTATCATCCCATCTATAATCACAGGGCTCGGGGAGAAAGATCTGTCCCCTTTATCTGGTGTGTTTTTCCTTGGGCTTGGCACCCCTATTCCCAGGTGGCACCAGGAAAAAATTGCTCCCCTATCACCCCTACAGAACCCCTCTAGGAAGCGACGCACCTGCTGGAGTACATCTCATCTCTAGCGGTAGCATTAAAGTGCATGGACTAGGATTTGGAAGCGAGGAGGGGCTTGGAAAATACAACTTGCCTCCCGACCCCCCGCAGCAAGGGAGACAGAACCCTAAAAAGTGGGTTGCAATGCTTGGTTGAGAAGGTATTGGGGTGCCACCATTTTCTCTCCACAACCACCAAGTTGGGGCCTCAGTAAGCAGCCCTAGAGTCCTACCTACACCAAACCACGCGCATCCGCACTGGAGAGCTGCCTGTTTTTTCTTTTTCTTTTTCTCCTTTCCCCCTGGAGCCCAAGAAAGACCAACACTGATGCATTGCTGTGATTAGATCAGTTCTTACCACTCAGATATATTTTCCCTTATCTCATTCTTATCTCTCCCTTCTGCTGATTTTAGGGTTTAGACTGTCTTTTGTTGTTTTTGTCCCTGACCCCCCCTTTTTAAATCATTCTTTTCTTTCCCCTTTTGATTTGCTTATTAGTTTAATTTGTGGGTGCATTTGTGTGCTTTTGTTCCCTGTGTGTTTGTCTGTCTGTTTTCCTTTTCAGGGCTTCCTCAAGAAACAAACCAAAGTACACATGGTGGAGAGTCCCAAATATCACTGAGTAGGGAAATAAAATAACCAAAGGCACAACAAGAGAAACCGAGAGGAAAACACTTTCTGAATGGACAGGCCCTGGACAGTCAATGAGCCTCCTTTAATAAATCAATACTAACAGGTGCAGAGTGCACCTTCTTTGCATGCTTTGCATTTTTATTATATGCTAGATGTGAATTTCGCCTTACTGAATATTAGATATTCTTGTATTTCATTAAGCATTCTCAGTCTCCATTCTGATATGCACATGCAGTTAAGTTACTTGGAAATCATTTTGTCCTTTCAAAACTTGTCATTAAGCTTTGTCAGGCAGAGTTGAAGCAGCCTTTAGACTCAAGCAAGTTTTTTGCACTACTGACACAATACCCTTCAGAATAGTATGTCTGATGCCATATATATTACAAGGTTTTTACACTTTGGTTGTTGAACATATATTATTCCCAATGACAGTACCTAGGATTGCTCCACCTGCTTCTTTTAGGACATTTACCTCAAGTTAAAGATAGTTTCCTTACATGCATACACATTCAGTCCTCAGGTATAGATAGTGGGTAAAGGGACTCTGTAAATTTCCCAAATTCTGTCTCTGTGCAGCATTCTCCTCTCTAGTATTTTGTCTTGCAAACTCTAATAACTCCCAACTCCATCTCTTAAACTTTGGGAAATTACCTGGACTCCTCTTCCCTGCAAGGTGGCCTGAAGATTCCCCAGGCATTAAGCAGGGCATGGTAAGACTCCTCTCATTTGTTTCCCATCTCTTAAGAGTTTCTATCTGGGTGTCCTCTTTGGAAAAGTGTCTTTTCATGTCTTAACTGGATTATTTGTTTTTTGGTGTTGAGTTTGCTAAGTTCTTTATAGATACTAACCCTTTATCAGATATATCATTTGCAAATAATTTTGGATACTAATCCTTTATCAGATATGTCATTTGCAAATATCTTCTCCCATTCAGTAGGATGCTGTTGGGGCCCAGTAGGCAAAAAATACCCTCAAACAATATTTGGCCTCCTGGGCCCCACATATGGCTTCAGTTCATCCTATGATTTTCTCATTGCTTTGCAAAAAAGCATATACTTCTAGGCTTTGAATCAACTTGGGTCAGTAAGTGACCTTCCCTTACTTTATTTTCTGGCTCTTTGTCTGCTGTTGGGAGTGAACATAATAATCTGCCAAAAGATTTGCATATAAAAGGATGAGCATCTTACCCTTGAATAACTGATGAAGGGCCTTAAGGAATGTATATCTCCTCATAGAGTTCTTCAGGTTTATCTTATGTTTAAAACCAGACTATTATTAAGGGATTTCTCTTTTTGCAATGACTTAATCCTGTTACTACTGTCCTGATAAGAATAACCTTTTCCGGAGCATGTCTTTACTTCAGGGACCTTGAACTATGTAACCATTAAAGAAATGATGTAACCACCCATGGTATATAAGACCCTGGCCATCTAAGTAAAGGGTGGCTTTACCAACCACCATCCACGCTGTCTGTCTCATCTGTCTTGTCTGTCTTGTTCATCTTGTCCGTCTTCTTTTCTAGAGATATTGCACCGACACCAACCCCCTTTCAACTGTGGTGCGTGGGTTGGTCTCCTGCAGGCTGCCTTTTACTTCTGTTGATGGTTTCCTTCTCTGTGCAGAAGCTTTCGATTTTGAAGATCCCATCATTCATTCTTGCTTTCCTTTCCCTTCCCTCTGGTGATGTGTCTAGTAAGAAGTTGCTCAGGTTGAGGACACAGAAGTTCTTGCTCATGTTTTCCTGTAGGATTTTGATGGTTTCCTGTCTCACATTTAGGTCTTTCATCCATTTAGAATTTATTTTTCTATATGGTATAAGAATGTGATCCAGTTTCTTTCTTCTGCATGTTTCTGTCTAGTTGACCCAGCATCATTTGTTGAAGAGACATTTTCCATTGGATATTCTTTCTTGCTTTGTCAAAGATTAGTTAACCATATAGTTGTGGATCCATTTCTGGGTTTTCTATTCTGTTCCATTAATCTATGTGTCTGTTTTTGTGCTAGTACTTTGCTGTCTTGATGACTAGAGCATTTTAATATAGCTTGAAGTCTGGAATTGTGATGCCTCCAGCTTTGGTTTTCTTTTTCAGGAATTACTTTGGCTATTCAGGGTCTGTGGAAAATGCTGGTCGTTATTTTGATGGGGACTGTATTAAATGTGTAGACTTATTTAGGCAATATAGACATTTTAACAATGTTTATTCTTCCAATCCATGAGCATGAAATGCTTTTGTATTTCTTTTGTCCTCTTCAATTTCTTTCATATAAGTCTTCTATAGTTTTCAGAGTACAGATGTTTTATCTCTTTAGTTAGGTTCATTCCTAAGTATCTTATTGTTTTTGGTGCAATTGTAAATGGGATCGATTCCTTGATTTCTTTTTCTGCTGCTTTGTTATTGGTCAATAGAAATGCAACAGATTTATGTACATTGATTTTATATCCTGTGACTTTGCTGAATTCATATATTAGTTCTGGCAATTTTTTGTGGAGTCTTTTGGGTTTTCTACATAGAGTATCATGTCATCTGCACATAGTGAAAGTTTGACTTCTTCCTTGATGATTTGGATACATTTTATTTCTTTTTGTTGTCTGATCACTTGAGGTTGACTTTCAGATGGCTAACAGACACAGGAAAAGGTGTTCAACATCACTCATCATCAAGGAAATACAAATCAAAACCACAATCAGATACCACCTCACACCTGTCAGAATGGCTAACAACAACATAAGAAACAACAGGTGTTGGCAAGGATACTGCACTGTTGGTAAGAATGCAAACTGGTTCAGCAACTCTGGAGAACAGTATGGAGGTTCCTCAAAAAGCTAAAAATAGAACTACCCTATGATCCAGCAATTGTACTATCAAGTATTTATCCTAAGAATACAAAAATACAGATTCGAAGGGGTACGTTTATCCCAATGTTTATAACAGCATTATCAACAATATTCATGCTATGGAGAGAGCCCAAATGTCCATTGACTGATGAATGGATAAAGAAGAGGTGGTATATACACACAATGGGATATTATTTGGCAATCAAAAAGAATGAAATCTTGCCATTTGCAATAATGTGGATGGAACTAGAGTACATTATGCTAAATGAAATAAGTCTGTCAGAGCAAAACAAATACCATATAATTTCACTCATATGTGGAATTTAAGAAACAAAATAGATAAATATATGGGAAGGGGGATAGAGGGAAAAACAAACCATGAAAGACTCTCAAAGATAGAAAACAAACTGAGGGTTGGTGGAGGGAGGGGGGTGAGAGATGGACTAGATGAGTGATGGGTATTAAGGAGGACACTTGTCATCATAAAAACTGGGTTTTGTCAGTGATGAATCACTGAATTCTCCTCCTAAGCCAATATTGCACTGTATATTAACTAACTGAACTTAAATGAAAATTTAAAAAAAGAGTCACTATCCCATGTTGCCTGGTGTTCATTGTCTGAAAACAATTATTTTCTGCAGTCAAATGCTCTACCCCTGAGCTCTCTCTCTCTCTCTCTCTCTCTCTAGCTCTATACCTGAGCTATACCCCCACAGAAAACAGTTATTTTCTATATTTGGCCTGGTTTCTGGTTGTTTAACCTAAGCCAGTTAACAGTCCCTGTTACTCCATCTTGGCACAAAGCGGAAGTCAAGTTATGTATTTTTTTTATATTCCAAAATCTATGGAATGGGCTCATTCCTGACTGAGTACTGAAAATTATCACACTAAATTGTCCCTCGGCTATTTCTGAGATTTTCTCAGGTGTTTTCTCCCATATGCTCCAGAATACATTTCTCAGGTTATTCATGGATTGATTCACTTTTTCATATTACAGATATTGAGTGTTTGTAATATCCCAGGTCTTACTATCAATGCTGGGATATGATGAATGACAAGAAAAAACAATTTTTATGCTTTTAGAAGTTTACATTTTGTTGGAGGGAAGTGAACCTTGAACAAATACATTTTGGAAAATAGCAAGTACCGTATAGAAAATAAATAGAGAGAAAGCAGAAGGAAGGATGCTAATTAATGTTAGGAGTCACTGAGGAGGTAATACTTGATCTGAGACCTAAATGATAGGAAAGTACCACCAACAGAAAGGACCAGAGAAAGAATTACAAGAGCAACTAGCAAATACAAGGGGCTTGAAATTGGAATGAGAAGTGTGTTATTTGGCAACATCTGGGTGCTACTGGTATCTAGTGCTTTAGGTCAAGTTTACCACTAAGGATCCTATAAGGCATAGAGCAGTAAACAAGCAAAGAATCATCCAGACCCAAATGCTAATATTACCAAGGTTGAGAAACCCTGTATTGGACATTATTGCATCTAAATATAATAGCTATCTTGTGACCAAGAAATTAGCTAATGTGTTAAAAATGAAAAAGTGAAAAAATTATAAAGATCCTAAGGTTGTACTGATATCTTTCAGCCACTAAATTAATCAACTTGTTACTTAGAACTTTACCTTAGGACTTCTTGTTACATGAACTATTTTATTGGCCTATAATTTAGGCTATTTTGAGTTACACAGTTGCATATTGGATTCCAGAGTCCAGAGGAAAGATGATATATATTTGAGAGTCATCAACAAATTAATGAAATTTGAAGTCCTAGGGCTGAAAGAGGGCATAGATAGAGACACAGCATCAGGGAATGACAATGTTTATAGGTTAAGTTGAGTCAGCAAAGAAGACTAAGGAAAAGAAGTCAGGAACAGCTAATAATAATAATAACAGCTAACATTCTTATATGACTTTATATATGCTGGGCAGTTTCCTAAATGATTTATAAATATTAGTTAATTATTCCTTATAACAACCCTATCAGGAAAATACTATTATCATTCCATTTTGTATATAAGGATTGTTAGTTATAGGTCAATGAAAACTAATTTTCCAGGATCACAAAGTCAGTGAGTGTATGAGCTGACATTAGAACCCAGGCAGTCTGGCATCAAAATCTAAATTGCCTTGTCATATGACATCTCCCAAATCAGAAGCATATGTCTCATAGAAGCTAAGAGAAGGAGGTGTTTCAAGAAAGAGGGACTAGTCAGTTGTGTTGAACACAGTTAATAAACCAAATAAGATGAGGAGAGGGGTGTCTATTCAGTTTGGTAACATGGAGAACATTGGTGACCTTAACATGAACAGCTTCAGTTCCTGAGATGGTAAAATCAGCTCATTTGTAAGGTTTGAAGGGTGATTAGAAGGTGAGAATTCGAGACTTAAAACCTAGAACTTTATTTAATTGTTAATCATGCATGTGTTTATGTGTGTGTAGGAATTAAATAAAATTTTAGACTTAAGGAATTAAGACTCAAAATGAGTAATATAGACTGTTATAGTCAAATTAATCAGATACCCATGAGTATATTTAAATTGAACCTAGAATAATTATAGGACTAGTATGTGATTTATTTTGTTACTCACCAAACATTATTAATCACTTTTTCATTTGACTTCTTTCCTAATTCTTTTCTTTCTCTACCTTTATCTTCTCCTATTGACTGCTTTGAAATAGAGACCTGTGCCTCTGGCAGGAACACAGCCAGGTCTGTCAGATTACGGCCTTGACTGTCACTGAGGAATTGAATTCCACAAGTACGTGCCTCTTAACCTGTAATAAGCAGCAGGTTACTGTAATTCTGTGTGTGAATTTCTGGGATAAGCATTACAGGCGTTTCTTTCATTGTGATAAATATCTAGGAAATCTCACTGCAATCTTGGCATAGTAAATCTTAAATCCAAGTATATCCTAGAGTCCAATCAAATGTATGACACAGGGATTGTAAACAAATCAGATAACAGTTTTGTTTGCATTTACCAGTTTTAAGAAGGTATCTTATGGTATCAATGTACTCTTTAGAGAATTGGCTGGTTCTATAACATCCTGCTGTATTTCATTATTAAAGTGACTGGTGGTTCAAATTCTTAAACTGGGCTTTAAGCATGACAGATATGAAATGACACTTTCAGTAATAATAAACTCATTTCTATGGATTAAAAAGAATACTCCACGTGAGGAATCACAGACAATAAACAAATTAAGCATATTCAATTATTATTTCATCTGAATAATGTTTTCTCTATGGAGAAAGTCACAGCCATGAGTCCACTGAAGTGGCAATATGACATGATATTAACTGTGTATGAAGTCCCGTGTTCACAAAGGCAGAATTGCTATATTTCTATGTAAAAAAATTATCAAACTGTAAGGTGTTTACTTTAGCTTTTGTTGTCTTATATTTTCATGTTAATAATCTCAGAGGAAAAATCACCAGGCTGCAGGTGTAGAGCCCTGAGAGAACATTTGCAACGAACTAGTGGAATGATGTTAGCCACTTATTTAATCCATCTAAGTCTCAAATTTCTCATTTGCAAACTGGGAACAATACCCACTTTGCATGTAATAAGTGCTCACTAAATGTTTTCTAATCTTGGCATTAGTAGGGCTGATGTCACATTTATGTACAGAAATCAGCATGCAGTCAGTGTAACGATCCTTGCCATTCTGGTGGAATAAGGCAGTGGAGGGTAATTCCTATTTAGAAATCTTTAAGCACACAGAAGTCACTCATTTATTTGGACACATATGAATTTGGCCAATCTAGGCCTAAATTAAAAAGGACAAGTTAGATGACTTGTGAGATCTATTTCTTTTTCCAACTGAAACAAAAAGATAAACATCTTGCCTAAATAAATATTAATCCAAGTATGATGCAGGTTGAGATAAAACTGCAGGACTTGCTTGACCATTTAGTTCTTTAGTGTTTCTCATATCATTCAGTATGGCCTGACTCTTTGGCTTTGATTTTGGGAACTAATGATGATCTTTTTAAAAAGCCCATAAATTCATTTGATTGAGTATCTGTGGCACAAATCAAGTTTTGACTGATAGAGCCAAATCATGATATTTCCCTCTGCTTTTCCTTGGCTCCCTGTCCAATGTTCCCATTGCTTTTCCCACAAAGGACAGTGACTTGCTCAGTGTCCAGCCCACATGAAGCAAGAGGCTTATTAAAGTGTAGATACAGGTTTGTTTCTAACAAAACCAATGCCTGAAAATGAAGTAGTCATTCCATCAGTATCTGATGACAGAAAACAACTGGTCTGACTAATGTTTTCATTAAGTTAACAGGTGTTTAATATCCTGAATATAATACACACTGTGGTTTAATAGAAAGAACATAAACATAGGAATCAGAAAGGCTGGGCTTAAAGTCAGGTTCTGCTCCTTATAAATGCCTCAACCTTTATGATCTTCATGTTATCTATAAAACTGGTATAATTGTGCTCATGCCAAAATATTTTATGAGAATTAAAATAGGTAGCATATGTAAAATGCTTAGGTTTTAAATAAAGGCAACTAAAAATAGTATGAAAGAGGAGAAGAGAACAGGAGTGGGGTCTCAGTTAAGGGACTATTATAACATATAGGTAAGAAATGATAAAGTGGTGGAAGATTTTTTTTTAAAAACCCACAATGTTTTCTGGGATCTACTCCAGTTGTAGGGATGATAGGGAAGTTGGGAGAAAATAGAGCAATAAACGGGAGGGCTACTGAAGGAGAAGAGCAGAAGGAGACCACAGAGGTTTAAGTTTGAACATGGTAAGTTTAAAATACTCAACAGACATCCATGTGGAGTTCAGGGAAGAGGCAAAGGCTAGTAATACAAGCAAGGGAGTCATCAGTACATAGATGACAGTTAAAGCCATGAGGCTAACTGAGGTCACCAAAGAAGTACATGAAAAAAGAGGAGAGCAGAGGACCATGGGCTGAGCCTTAGACTCAGCCTTGAAGTACCTATGTTTGGAAGTCAGACTATGAGGATGTACAAGAAAAGAGGACAAACTAAAACTCCTTTTCTGAATCTATTTATATTTTCGTCTTTGAATATCACAGTGCTATAGCAGAATAAATAATGACTGCCATAAATTATTCAGAAAAATATAGAAAAGAAATAGCTATTATATGGGCATCTGGGTGGCTCTGTCCATTAAGCATCTGACTTTTGATTCCAGCTCAGCTCACCATCTGATGGTTTGTGAGACACAGCCCATGTTGACAGCGCAGAGCTTGCTTGGGATTCTCTCTCTCCCTCTCTCACTCGGCCCCTCCCCTGCTCACATTCTTTGTTTCTTTAAAAATAAATAAACTAAAAAAATAAACTATAGTATAATAAATTAAAGGTGTAAGAATAAATGTGTGTATATGTTTTCATAGTTTCGCAATTTTTCTTTCCTTCTGTGAAAAAAAAGTTTAATTTATACAGAAGTTCAAAGATACAAAGAATAAATTCTTGACATGTGCCTTCATATCTCAGTTTCTGCATCCTTTTATTTACAGCAGAAGGTACATGAAGGCAAAAAGTTCACCCCAGAGTTTGTCCTCTGTGGTATCTTAAGAACACAAAGGCATTGATTTGTGTTTTGAAAGACTGAGTCTATTTCAACAATTTCCATTTTTCTAAGGAAAGTCATTCAAAAAAATTCATGTGATATACAAGGAAGACTTTATGTAATATAGTATTCTGTAACAGGGTGTTCAGTTTGCTCTCATTTGATTCCCTTATTGGCATCTATTCATAACACAAATGCTTTTTGTCCTTTCCTCCCTCTCCCTGCCACAATAGACCAAGTAATTAACTAAGTGAAGAGGCTGTCAATTAAACACTGATACTAATCTAGGCATAAAAGCTTCTTTAGGGAACACTGGTTTTGAACATGTTTTCAGCATTATCAGCATTGATTTTATTCAATCCAATTCTCATACAATCGAGTGCTCCAAATGTTTACATGCCATCCAGGCAACGCTTGCAACATGGATGACCTACGCTGTAGAAACAGCGTTCACAAAGAATGTCCGAAGAATAAGCTCTCTATTGTGCCTCCAAGGCCTATTTTTCCAGGAATAGATGTTCCATCATTAATTAATGTCCCACATCTTTAATGATAAGATTGTCAAAGACAATTAAGGAAATGATTACAAGTGTCCTTGGCAACTGGAATGCCTACTGATTTTAGCTTACTTTCCCTAAGTGTGGCTTAAAGGTCATTTCTTTGAAGTGTGAAGACTTAAGCATGCCTTGCATTGGTGTCATTATGTACAAATGTTACACAAAAAAGAAGACATCTTTTTAGCTTGATTTCTTCAACATGAATTAGAAGATATTTAAGAATAATTAAATTTTTGAGCCATTGCTTCAGCAGTTAACTTCGGGAATTGCTGGAGTTGTTACCTGTCTTGTGAACCTGTTTGACTAACTCACATACTGCACACTGCAACTGGTTTCCTTTAAATAAATTTATTTGAGGCCCTCACTAGCTATCAGGGATTTCCTCCTTTCTCTTACTTTCACGTCAGTATGCATCCATTCAGATAGACTTGCCCAAGCCTGTGAGCCCTTGGGGCTTCAAGAAAAGCCTCTTCCTTCAAATCATTGTCAAAAACTGTGGAAAGTCTGCCACTGTATCCTTTCTTCAAGTTAATAAGTCCATCTTCTAGTTTCACAGATGCACAGCAGGCAGCAGAAGCACCTTGTTTGTTGCACTTGTCTTTACCTCCCAAATCCTGTGCAAACAAGACAGAGGTGCAGGTAGATATCACGTACAAAATGGCTTTGAATGACAGCTCAAAAGCCTCATGTATAGAGATCTTTTATAATGGGCATGAAACAAACCCATGTGACTTGTTCTAGATGAAAAAAAAAACTGTCTTTAACATATTGGACAGGAAATAAACCTGCCCTCTGCTCTAGAGGGAGACACCATCTCTCTATTTAAAGGCTCTTACACAAAAATCCTTGTAAAGATAAAGGTAATCAGCACCTCTAGTTGGAGGACTTGAAGAAACATGAGAAGCTGATGGAGAGTCTTTTCCTAACACCTATTTCTGCCAGACATTAATTATGAGAGAATGTCTGGCAGAGAAATATTAACCATAATCACCTTTGAAGGAAGACCTCAAACTACACACTCTCCATTCCACAAACACTCTAATGGACCTTTCCCCACACTCCTAGTCCATTCCCCAAGCATGCCATTTCCTCCCTGATATTAAGACCTATAATATTTTCAGTGGTTTTCCTTTGTGCTAGCCGCATATGAATCATGTCTAATGTTCAGTCATATAAATCATGGCAATGCCTAACAATACCTTATTTGCTTCTTCCTTTTTTCCCTAGCCCAATGCTTCCATTTGCTTTTAACATTTCCATTAACTTACAAAATAACTTATTGCATATAGTCTGTATTGTAAACTGCCTTAAAATATCTTAGGAAAGAATCTGCTACATATTTTAAAATAAATATCAAATATGGAAAGATTTCACAGGCCAAAATAGTAGAACTATTTTAAAAATTTCATAAACAGACAAATCACCAATGACCTCTCCAAAGATATTTCAAAGCACTTCTTCATATTCATTCATCTCATAGCTATTCCTGAAAGTAATATAAAATATTAGATGATGTAGATAAGGGACATCATAATAATAAATAAAACTGGTAATTTTTAAATTCATATTGCTTACTGGTAATGATAGTAGCATACATTTATTGTATTAAAAATATGAGAGATATAACAAAGAAAAATTAAATTGTCCATATCAGTATCTGATATAAATAATGCTCACTTTTTTAAAAATAAATTTTAATGTTTTTTAAAATTTATTTTTGGGACAGAGAGAGACAGAGCATGAGCAGGGGAGGGGCAGAGAGAGAGAGGGAGATACAGAATCGGAAGCAAGCTTCAGGCTCTGAGCTGTCAGCACAGAGCTCGATGCGGGGCTTGAACCCTTGAACGTGAGATCATGACCTGAGCCGAAGTCGGAGGCTTAGCCGACTGAACCACCCAGGCGCCGCAACAATGCTCACTTTTAAATGTAGTTTCATGTCAACTTTTAAATCTATCTATCTATCTATATCATCAAAGTGTGTGTGTATAGATTATTTACTGATTTTTTAAATTAACAACTTACCATGAGCATATTCAAACTATGCTATTGATGTTATTTTAAAATTTAAGTTTTTAATGACTTCATATATTTTTATCACATGACCAAACCATAATTTATTAGGGAGTTACCCTATAGTTTACTATTTGAATTGTCTATAATTTTCCCAGTAAAAAATTCTGTAGCACATAACCTTAAACTCAAATACTTGTCCATATTTGTGATTATGTCCTTGAAATAGATTCCAAGAAATAAAATAACTAGGTCAAATAATTAAGTGTAAGGCTCTTGATGTGAGTGTCCTTCTTTCCAAAAAAACTGAACTAATTTATACACGTGAAAATTACAAATGAGAACACCTGTTTCACCAAAACCTGGTCAGCATTGAGAATTAGTTTACATCCTAGACTAATTAATTAAAATAGAATTTCAACGTTTTAATCACATTTCTTATGAATGAGATAACTTTAAAACATAATTTTTTGGTCATGCAATTATCTTATTGTGGTGAAGCATTTAACTGTTCATTTGGTTCCCTTTTTTTTCCCTATGGAAAAAAATCAGCATGCCTAATGTTGACTATGAAGCCAAAATGCCTAGATTTGTATTTCATTTTTCTCATGTAGGAACTGTGTGAACTTGGGCAAGTAAATTAAACTTTCACCTGATTATTGAGAGACTCTTCTGCAGTGGAGGTCTACATACAAGGTAGACATTGTTATGTTCTAGAACAATCCAAAAAGATCCATTCACAAACTTTTTCACCTCCTTGTCACCAATCCTCTAATCTTGCCCTTTCCAACACCCTGATAATGTGTCTAAATCATTAGCTATTGTTAATAAATTGATATAGATTGGTACCTCAGACCAACTGTCCTCCAAGAAAAGTGGATACCCAGATATATAGTCATCTTCTAAAGAAGTTAAGCTAGTGTTTCTAAAATGCTGATATACATACAAATCACTTGAGAATCTTGCTAAAATGAAAATTCTAATTTCAGCAGGCCTGGGATGAGGCCCAACGTTCTGCAATTCTGTATTTCTAAAGTATTTCCAGATGTTTGCTGCTGCTGCTGCTCCTGGGTCTGAGAACCTCATTTTAAGCAGGTAGGGTCAAAGATATCTTCTTCTTATTGCATGTCAGGTTCTATCATTGTTATATCTTATGCCAGAGCAAAATTATCAAGTCCCTAGGTCTAATTTCTGGAATCAGAGGGTTGACATAACCCTGAAGTAACCTGGTAAAAGTATACAGCTATCCTTATCATGTGAAATAAGCCACTTTCAAGATTATTGAGGATTACCACCACCAGAGTCTCCGATGAAGCAGCAGCTAGAATTGAAGTCACACTTGATTAAGCTTGTAATAATTATTCTTGTTCTCTAAGATTCATCATTCAAACATTTGATAAGGTACTTCCACCTGATTTCCTCAGGGATAAATATGGCTTCTTTGGCTTACTATTTTGTTAATGAATGGGAACTCCAGAGACTTCCATGCTTTCTATCAGTACTAATATGTTACTCCACATGTTGGGGAGACAAAGACAGGGATTGAGGATTCTGAAAGATGCTAGAAAAGTATATTCCAACTATACATTTAGGCACTGATGAAACAAACACCAAATAATTTCATGGACTCTCTAAGTTTACTGCATGATAAATTCTCCATTTTTCACCCAAATTCCATAAGCTTCCACTCTAAGGATACAGCACAGCATAAGTAGCATTCTGTGTTCTCAGGAAATAACACCAATCAGTGGGTTCATAATTCCCCAAAGTTCTGGATATTTGCTCCTCTGATCCTAACCTAACCATCAGTCTTTTCTGATTCTGGAAGTGGTTTCAGATCCTTTTAGGGAAGACTAGAAGGAAGACTTACTGAAGTCTCTGAATCTGTTAGTTGACTCAGGTAATGACCCACTTCCGGCCTTGGTTCATTAGATCTAGAGGTCTTTTGGTTATTAAAGACTAATTTAGATTTTGGAGGGCTGCCCAAGTAATTCAGTCTTAGTGATCAATTAGCTGCTATAAAAAAATCTCAGGCCTGATGTCTGTTATGGTACTCATACCCATTTTGATCTTTGAGGTTAAGTGTTGATTCCCAGATTCTGCTACCCCCAGGATACCATTATCTCCACTGAAATCAGGGAACATATTTCAAAGGCAGTATTGCCCCTTATTTTAGCCTCAAAGGGCACCAGTGCATCACTTTTCTGGGGCATTGGCACTTGTTATTTAATGTATTTTAGTGTATTTTTCCATGTCTTGATGAAGTGTGTGTCTTCTAAGGCCTCTCCAGGGACAGGGTTGGAAGGTATATTGCTTATAAATGATAAATCCACTTTATATCCATCTTTATATTCCTAACATCTTATTTAATCCTCTGCATTAAGGCACATTATGTCTGATATCTCAAGTTTATTCAGTTCAAACTACTGTTGAGTCCAATTTTGGCTTACCAACTAAGGAAACAAATAAGATAATTTCCAAACTCCTCAAGCTAGAACACTAAAACCAAAGTCTCTGTTAAGTGCAACTATATCAATAAACTCTAAAATTGTGTTTTACCCTATCTAGTCTAGAATTCTTAGATGCCGTTTCTTCCATACTTCCATAATGGAAGCCGTACTTCCCAGGTCCTACCCAAAATAAGTTAGAAAAATGTTACAGTTCTCTTGGAATGTAAGTCTTTTCCTCCTGGGTTGGTTCACAACTGACCCTTGGAATATGCTGCTATCTAGCTCTCGCTATTGATCTGAAGGCTCTGAAGGGAAATAAAGTTAGATCATGAGGACACTTGGCATTTTTTCCCAAACTAGCTACCTTAGATAAAGTCATAATAGAGCCTCTAAGCAAGGCAAGATGAGCTTCTCAACAGAGACTACTTTTGCTGGTATAGGAAACTTAGAGGGATTTGGCATCTGAAGTACTCTGAGCTATCTAAGTTCTCCAAATTTTAGCCATTTCAGATCTCAGTGTTTCATTCTTTCCAACCAAAGCCTTTAATTTTACATTAAACCTGACAAGGCTATAACATCAATCAACCATATCATTATCAACTACCGGATCCAAATCTAATTTTCAGTGACATCAACGGGGTGACTATAAGAAGGAATAGTTTTTTTTAGGGCCAATCTAGGAACTTCCCAGTATTTTTTTTTTACCTTGTCTTTGGCTCATAATTTAAAGTCTCTACAAAATCATTTGTTTCTGAAATACTCCAGTGAAATTTTAAGTATTTTAAGTAAATTTTAAACTTCCTGAAATTTTTTTCTTTCAGAATTATGCTCCTCCACCAAGCCTTCACTATAGTGGTTCTACTCCCTTCTTCTAAAGGATTTTCTGTCTACTGGTCAAAGCAGTTTATTTCTTCTCTTTTGTTTTTCTCCAATCTTTAATTATGTTTGAATAATGAAAAATCTATCTGGACTTGGTATTTTCCAACAGATAAAGTACCAGGATTACCCTTAGTTCTTATTCTTTCTGTAGGAACTGATAAACCTACATCTCAAATTTATAATTAAAAAGTTGGTTGAAAGGCATAGCTCTTATATGTCATTTGCAACTATCTTTTCCCATTCTGTCAGTTGCCTATTAGTTTTTCTTGATTGTTTCCTTTGCAGTGCAGAAGCTTTTTATCTTGATGAAGTCCCAAGAGTTCAGTTTTGCTTTCATTTCCCTTGCCTTTGGGGATGTGTCGAGTAGGAAATATACAAGGAACTCATGAAACTTCACACCCACAAAACAAATAACCCAGTGAAGAAATGGGCAGAAGACATGACCAGACACTTCTCCAAAGAGGACATCCAGATGGCCTATAGGCACATGAAACGATGCTCAGCATCACTCATCATCAGGGAAACACAAATCAAAACCACACTGAGATACCACCTCACGCCAGTCAGAGTGGCTAAAATGAACAAAGCAAGAGACTATAGATGCTGGCGAGGGTGTGGAGAGATGGGCACCC
>NC_043706.1:101095826-101115620 GCF_006229205.1 Suricata suricatta
CTCTGGAAAACAGTGTGGAGGTTCCTCAAAAAACTATCCATAGAACTCCCTTATGACCCAGCAATAGCACTGCTAGGGATTTACCCAAGGGATACAGAAGTGCTGATGCATAGGAGCACAGGTACTCCAATGTTTATAGCAGCACTGTCAAAAATAGACAAAACATGCAAAGAGCCTAAATGTTCATCACCTGATGAGTGGATCAAGAAGATGTGGTATATATACACAATGGAGTACTACATGGCAATGAGGAAGAATGAAATCTGGCCATTTGTAGGAAAGTGGATGGACCTTGAGGGTGTCACGCTAAGTGAAATAAGTCAGGCAGAGAAGGACAGATACCATATGTTTGCACTCATAGTTCTAACAGGAGAACAGGAGAAACCTAATGTAGGACCAGGGGGAGGGGAAGAAGGAAAGAGAGTTGGGGAGAGAGAGGGATGCAAAACTTGAGAGACTGTTGAATACTGAAAACGAACTGAAGGTTGAAGGGGGAAGGGGGAAAAGAGGTGGTGGTGATGGAGGAGAGCACTTGTGGGGAAGAGCACTGGGTGTTGTATGGAAACCAATTTGACAATAAACTACTTTAAAAAAAAGAATGGAAAAAGAAAAAGGCAGATTTGGTGGTATAGACCACAGTCTACATGAAAGTGGCCTAGACAAGAACACAAGGTAAGGAAATCTCAGTTCCATCAAGGAAGACCTACAGAGTTGAAGTAGGAGGACAAAACTATTAGTGGTGCATTCAGATTTCTGACAGGAGGGATGAACGTAAGTGAGAAGGAACTTATTTTGATAGGGTATGGACTTCACTTTCTGGTCACTTGGGATTCTTACATAGTGTGATAGGATTTTAAAACTTTCTGCAGCTACAGTTTATCCCCCTGCCTAAGGACTAAGAAAGAGTTAAGATGGGAACCATTGGGATGGTCATGATGGAGGCTAATGAGTCCTTCACAGAGACTGGGGTGGACTCCCCAGCCTAAGATGTCTGAGGAGAACCTACAAGAGACTCAAGAATGTATAGTGCCACTGAGAGCCATAGAGAGGGCTGTCAGAACAGATGTGTTACCAGTTCTGATCAAGCTAAGAGAGACCAGATGTTGAGTTATATTAGGGGCTGATTAGCATTGGAGCCAGTGGAATACCAGTAATGGAGGAGCCGGAGGGCAGGGTGGAGACATTGTTTAGATCCAAGGACTCTTCTGCTCTGAGCTCATAAGGTCCCTTGAGTCTTGATGGTTATCTCTCCTACATACTTCTTGAATCTCTCTTTCTATATCTGGAATAGGAACCTTCATTTCTTGCCTGAAGTCCTGTAACAGTAATTAGTTCATGTCACTCTAGGCTGGAGGTTGCTTGCAACCTATTTATAACACTGGTCAGACTGAGCTTTCCTTCTTTTCAGACTGATTTTTTAAAACCAAAGATCAGATTATGTAACTTACCATTGAATACACTTCAGAGGCACCCTTGATTTTCCTCAGAAAGCCAGATTCCTTCATATGGTTTGCAGGACCCTTCAGAACTTGCTGGTTCCTCCAGACTCATCTCTTTGCCTCTCCTCCACTTTTCTTTATACTCTCACCCTTTTTAATATTTAAAATTATACTGGAGGACATGGATTAGGTGATAGTTTTTCTGATTCTCCCTTGAGATGAATGTATCCCTCAAAATATCGTTTGTTCTCCTACATGAGGCCAAGACCAGATGATGACAGTAAGCAAGTGAATCCCCAAAGACAGATAAGGATGAAGAGGCAACATATACTTTTCCAGGTTCTTCTCAACAACTCACTAATCAGGGAAGTCACTGTACTCTCCTGGGAAAAGAATGTGAGGGGATGGGACCAGTAACCAGGAGTATTATGCTGGTATTGGAACCATAACGCCATGGGATGAGACAGCCTTATCTCCAAACCTCCTCAAAAGAGGGAGGACTCACTATGTTCAATGTCATATCACTACCACCTAGCAGAGTGATTGGCATGAGTTAATATCTATAGTAAATATTCATTGAATGAACTATCTTCAATAGTTTTGATATAGGACTACATTTATAGAAGAGCTAGGCCAAATGACTTGAGATTTCCTTTCAGTGTCATGAGCTAAAGGATTAACTTCTGAGTAATTGCATTTTTTTCAGAATGTGTTACCATATGGAGATCACAGTGTAATGTCCTATAATTTAATCTAGTCAGCATGCATTGTCTCTTTGTCTTGTCCACTGATTTTGAAAGATTTTGAATTTGAATATCAAGAAATTTCATATAAACCTATGGATCTTCATTGTATCTTCAAAACTCATAAGTATGGTAAAATGGGCTTATATTTCCAAACACTATACGCAGGGTGTTTGAGATTTGAACAGCAGTTGACTCTCTACATGGAGTATACCCTTTCATGCATTCTAGTGTTTAACCTCCACCTCCTGCCCCCCCCACCTGCCCCCACCTTACTGCTCTATATTTACTTTCATTCTATCTGGTTATATTTCCTGCCTGGTCCTATAACTGTTGGAATTTTTTATTCTTATGCAGAGTATAAGAAAAACTTCATGTTTTATCTCCCTGTTTGAAAATTCAATGGTTGTAACCAATAGACTTCAAAGCTATGGGATAGGTCTTCAAGAATGCGTTAAAATTGATTTGACTTGAAAATATTTATTCATTAGAATCTCTTCATTTCTCTTCATTTATAAAAATCTTTAAGGAACCTCATCTATTGCATAAAGCAAGGTGTATTTCATAATGGAAAAATTACTCAATTCCAGAACTTAGTTCTCTTGTTGTTTGTAGCTTGTCCCTAGTGAGTTAAGACCTTCCTTTGCCTAACAATTTGTCTGAAAGGTAGTATTGCTATTTTTATAAAATGAGGGCAGTGATTCACATTGGCAGGAGTAAATGGTATGTTTGCAAAACACTTTGAGTTTCTCGTTTCAAAGAGTCTATACAAATTTTCTGAAAGGAGTAAGGAGATAATTGTGATCCTATGAGCATAGAAATTCACATCACACATGAGGAGGCAAGATGAGTATTTATAACAAAAGCATTCACAAGGATTCGTGTAATTCAGAACCAAGGTAAAAGGGTCTCGTGTCAGAAACAGCACTGTTAGAAAACAGATCATTATAGAGGTTGTTTAATTAATTCTTTACCGTAAAGAGAAATGCCATTGACACTTCATTATTTTGATACTGAAACCACAATTGGGAGCTTTCAAAATATGTATGTGAAACCACAAATGGATCCCCTCAGTTCTTTGTGAAGGGAGCTTTTTTCTTTCTATTTGAAAGCACTATCTGTGGGGATGTCCTTGTAGTTCTTCCCTAATACATTTTCACACTCTGTTCCTGGGGGTCTGTGTTGGTACGAATGATTAATTGTGGTTTTCATAATTGAGGAAATCATATCCTCAGAATAGGAGGGGAAAATAGGATGAAAAAGCCAATAACTTACTAAAATTATTTCATCCAAACCAAATGGTGTACGTTACTGGGAGAAAAGAGTCTTAAAATAACTGCTATTTTATAGAAGAAAGAAACAAGCTCAAATCCAAGGCTCTGACTATTTTTATAGTTTCTACTTACTTGTTTGAGATGGTGAGTTTTCTATAAGTCTTTTCATTAAAAAGATAGATATTTAGGATGACGAAAGTGATTTTAAAATTATAAATTTATTTTATTAAGCTCTTTTTTTAAACTTATGTTTAAATTATTAGTCTGATCATTTCCGTGCAATGGTTCTTCAAATGTATTTTTGCTCTATGATTTAGGAAGGCAGTTGAAGATACCAAGATTCTGTCTTCACATTTATATTTTCTTTTCCCTTCCCTTGGATTCAATTTGGCTCTTAAAAGAGTCTTTACTAGTTGCATGACTGGTAGAAATACACTGTATAAAGTATTGCCTTAAGAGTGATATGGGCAAGCATTAATAAATGACAGTAAAAAGAAAGTAATCAAGATTTTTGGCACACATTATCACACCTTCAATCATGAGATATATTTTAATCATACATTCTGTGTTCAGTATTGAAAACTGGGCTGAAAGTGTTACAAAATAGCAGAAGTGTCCTGGCAAGAGCCAAACTGGGGAGTGAATCCAGTTAATGAGTGAATTTTGTAAAGTGATCTGTATTTTTTAAGTACAGTTCAACATAGCATAGTATACAAATAACTTTGTTTGAAAAATACTAAAATAACTAAAGGAAATATGTCATTTCAGGTGCTTTATTCTATGCATTATATTGACTTGAACTAGGTGTCCTAAAAGTTTACTGTACCATTGTTGATACAATTAAGACAAATTAATAATCCACTTAACATTCCAAAAAACTTGGAGATTGTTGAAGTCCTAAATTATTAACTAAAGTACAAACTGTTAGTTCAGGAAGTTCTGACCTCTGTTCTTTCCCTCACACCCATGTATTCATATATGGCATAGTTTGGGGCATTTCATTGGATCTAATTTAGTAAAACACCCAATTCTTCCTTGTAGAAACAAATAGTAACTCAATTAAAGTCCATTAAAATCGAGCACCTCCGGTGCATACAGCCATGTGCTGATCTTAGGATACGAGATAAACCAGACAAAACCGCCTCAAGGTAATCCAGGATGCAGAACAAAGCAAGCTAGAGATTAAAACAGAGTGATAAGTGCTGTGGTCATAGATGAACTGTCACCAGGAGATAATGAAAGTCTTCTACAGAAGACACTCCTCGGTGACTCACAAAGGTTATGAAGATGTTAAAGAAAAGGCAGAGAGAATAGCAGTGACAGTGGTCAGAGGTGGGAGAGAATGTGTCAGTTGCCAATTCTGGGAAATAAAGATTCTTCAGAGGGTATTGTGAGGGAGAAGATGAGAGTTTGGCCAGGTCACGGGAGGCCTCTCCCTCCTGTATCCTCTGAATCAGGGAACAGTGCAAAACAGCTTTCAAACCTGGAATCCTGGGGTTATCTTTGGCTCTGTACTTGCTGTCCCCTCCCACATCGAATGGTTTAAAACACGTTCTCAGTTCTACCTCCTTGAGTATCTGCACAGATCTGATTCCTTTTCTCTCACATATTTCTGTTGCATTAGGGGGAAAAACTTAATTTTTGGTTTTCTTTTTTGTTTGTTTGTTTGTTTTAGCGGTAATTTTCTCTAATTACTTTTAAATTGTCTCTTTTTCTTTGATTTTTCAGAGATTCAATTATAAAGTGCCAGGATATAACTTTCTTTGAACTTTTCCTGCTTGAGGCTATGTTTCCTTGAATTTGTGACTCAATGTATTTCTTCAGTTTTGTGAAATTCTTGGTCGTAGTCTCTTCAAATATTGCTTCTGTGCTATACTAAATCTCCTCCTCTTTTGGGACTCCAATTACATGTATGTTTTTCCTTTTCACTGTGCCCCACATGTCTCTTATGACCCTTTCTGTATCTTATGTCGTTTCTTCTTTCCATTAGTTAGTCTGGGAATTTCCTCATGAACTTTTTTCAAATTCATGAGTATTCATTAGCTGTGTCCATCTATTTTTTTTTTTACCCACCTTTTGCTTTCTTAATTGAGTTTTGGTTTTATTTATTTTAACATTTCCATTTGGTGTTTTCTTGCAGACATCAGTTCTTAGATGGAATTATTATTCTTTTCATCTGTTTTCTTGAACATAGAAATCATAGATATAAAATTCTGGGTGCGTGGTTGGCTCACTCAGAGAAGCATGTTATCCTTGATCTCAGGGTCATGAGTTCAAGCCCCACATGAGGTTCAGAGATTACTTAAATAAAATTAAAAAAAAAATCCCTTATTGTGGTTTTGACTTGTATTTCTCTAATTAAGAGTGATGCTGAACATCTTTTCATGTGTCTGTTGGTCATCTGGATGTCTTCTTTAGAAAATGTCTATTCATGTCCTCTGCCCATTTCTTCATTGGATAATTTTGTTTTTGGGGTTTTGAGTTTGAAAAGTTCTTTATAGATTTTGGATACTAACCCTTTAACTGATATGTTATTTGCAAATATTTTCTTCCTTTCCTTTAGTTGCCTTTCGGTTTTGTTGATTGCTTCCTTCTCTGTGTAGAAGACTTTTATCTTGATGAGGTCCCAGTAGTACATTTTTGCTTTTGTTTCTCTTGCATCTGGAGACACGTCTGATGGAGCCACTCTGGAAAATAGTACAGGGGCTTCTCATAAAGTTAAAAAAAGAACTACCCTATGGCACAGCAACTCCACTACTATGTGTTTATGCAAAGGATACAAAAATGCCGATTCAAAGGGACATATGCACCCCAGTGTTTACAACAGCGCTATCAACAACAGACAAATTATGGAAAGAGCTCGAATTTCCATCAACATGATTAATGGATAAAGAAGATGTGGTACACACACACACACACACACACACACACACACACACACACTAGAATATTACTCCAGCATCAAAAAGAATGAAATTTTGCCATTTGCAAGAATATGGTTGGAACTAGAGTGTATTATGCTAACCACAATATGTTAATAAGAGAAAGAAAAGTATATAATTGCCCTCATATATGAAATTTAAGAAACAAAACAGATGAACATGGGAAAGGGAAGGAAAAATAAAAACAGAGAGGGAGGCAAACCATCAGAGACTCTGAAATATAGAGAACAAACAGGGTTGCTGTGGGGAGATGGGTGGGGAATAGGCTAAGTGGGTGATCATCATTAGAGGGGTGTTTTTTGAGGTGAGCACTGGGTGTTATATGTAAGTTATGAATCACTAAATTCTACTCCTGAAACCAATACTACACTATATGTTAACTAACTTGAATCTAATTAAAAAGACAAAGCCAAACAGTGGTGTTTGGGTAGCTCAGTCAGTTAGGCGTCTGACTTTGGCTCAGGTAATGATCTCATGGTTCATGGGTTTGAACCCCTCTTAGGGCTCTGTGCTGACAGCTCAGGGCTTGGAGCTTGCTTCATATTCTGTGTATGTCTCTCTCTCTGCCCCTTCCCTGCTTGTCTCTCTCACTCAAAAATAAACAAATATTAAACAAACAAATAATAAAAAATAAAATAAAAACTTCTAATACTGTTTCTAATTTATTTCTCTTGTCTCTTTCAGCCCCATGTTGCTGTCCCTTTTGTATCTTGGTTTACCTGGTTTTTATTAGACCCTTAGAAATCGTGTATGAAAAATTCTAGAATGTCTAATTGGTAATATTTTTCTTTTTAATGGATTTGTTTACTTTCTAGCAGAAAGTGTAGGTATATGCTATGTTAATTTAATCAAGGAGTGCGACAAGTCAAGACTGGCTTCCAAACTTGTTAAGACCTTGTCTATATTTCTGATTTGCTCTTAGAGAGTACTCCTTTGGGGATCCCAGCTAGAAGTTTCGGATGTTTACCAAGGTTTTTCTTTTGGGATTTTTTGGGGGTTTTTTTTGTTTGTTTGTTTTGTTTTGTTTTACTGTCCCTCAAGTCCAATTTTTCCTCTCTCCAGCACTGTGATATTACTAGTAGCTCTGTTCAGGTCTGCAGGTCCACAGCCCCCTGACAGTTGCTTTATGCTTTCCTTCTCAGACCCTCAGTCTGCACTGTTTTTGATTTGAATGAATGTCTTGGTGGATAAAGAGGCTCAGGCTATTTGGCTTACTTGCCTCTTCTACCCTTCTTTCTTGTGTCTTGAACCCTCTTAGACCCATTATGCCTACTGATTTCTTTGAATCTCATCTTCCAAACAAACGTACTACTTCCCATTGCCTAAACATGCTCCTCACATCTTCTTTTGTTTCCCTCATGTGGCTCCCTCCACTGAGACAACTCCTATGCTAGTATGTTAGCCTAATTGTTAAACATGTAGTACTTGTGTTAAGAAGGGTGAGTGGTAGGGCGCATGAGTGGTGAGCTGTGGGGCTCAGTCCGTTAAGTGTCTGACTCGCGGTTTCGGCTCAGGTCATGATCTCACGGATTGTGAGTGCAATCCCCGCATCCGGCTCCATGCTGACTGTGGGGAGTCTGGGATTCTCTCTCTCCCCTCTCTCTCTGCCCCTCCTGTGCTCTCTTTTTCTTAAAATAAATAAACTTAAAAAAAAAGAAAAAGAAAAAAAAAAAAAGAGAGTGGTGACTTCTCTGAGAATCTGACCCCAAATAGACACCCTCTTTGAACTGTCTCCATACCTAGTACATAATTTTTTCATAGCAATTCATTGAGATATTTGTTTGCATATGAATATAAAACCATCCTCTCTTGGGATTTTACTGATCTGCAAAATCCTTGAGGGAAGGACTGTTTTCATCTTTGTATCCTTAGTACCTTAGACCTATATGGCTTTTATTTACTTCTTTATACTGAGGTTTATAGCTCTATGACAGTTACCTGATAATTTATATTCTCAAAATGCTCCTTAACTCAATTTGCTAATTCTTCTCAGTATAGTTAATTTACATAATCTATCAAAATCCAAAAGCACCTAGCTTTTTGACTGCAAGTCTGAATCCTTAATACTATCATCCTATATGAGAAACAGGTAGACTTTCTACACAATTTTGCTCTTGATAATTTTTGTAGCCTGTTTCACCTAATTAGTAAGATTACTGGGAGCAATTTAAATTTTTCTGCAGAATTTGTTCATTTATCATGAGACACTACCCCCTTAGAGAGGAACCAAATATAAGTTGAGTTTAATGGGTCTTATGATTTAAAGCCTTTTCCCTAATATCTTTGTAAGAAATTAATACTAATACACTTTTTAGGAATAAATTCTGATCTTAGAACCTGATAATCCAAATCATATATAGTCAATTTCTCTGTACTCTTAGGAGAGTACAGATAATACCTGTCTTATTCACTACTGGATTCCAGGAGATTTTCACTTGGCACATAGTAAGTTCACCGTATACTTTTGTCGAATTGATGACTAAATCAATGATAAAATATCGGATTCGAGTTCTCTAGTCATTAACACAGTGGTAATAAGAATTTCCCTCTAACCTTTCAGTTACAGAATTATCAAGAGTCCTGAAGAAGCAACTGAATGTGATGGATAATTTCTTTCAGAAACAAGATCAACTATAAAAATCCAAATCATTGTTTAAGCATATATAATTTAGTATTTTTATAGATAATTCCAAGCCACTTCATCTAACATGCTATTTCATCTTTTAATATTATTCTTTTTCAACAATGAAGCTGTTTGCAGGAACCTTACGAAAGTATTTATAATGGAGTTGGTTGATTGGTTGTTCCAGCCATCAAAGATTTCAGGGCCAAGGTCAACTGTTCTTTGCTTTCTGGTACTTAAATTTGTAATTTCGATAGAATACTTGCTGGAACATTTAAAGAGATCCCTAAAGAAATATTCCTTAGAAAGCTTTGCTCTATTCTGTAATTGCTTCTGTAACAAAGATATAAATCAAAGATATAGATTACTTTCATAACAAAAATTTCAACTTCTTATTTATCTGGAATCTGAAAGCTATAGAGATGTTCAGTGAATAGCGTAACACATTTCTTCCAGGCACCTTAACCATCTCAAACTGTATCAGCTTTGATGGGTGCTAAGAATGTTCGGAAGCTGGCCGTCGCAATCACCTGCGCACTGATCGATATCAATCCCGATCTCAATCAATCTATGTAGTACAGATTCTTAGGCCTCATCTGCTGAGATACTGGTTAAGGCTTACACAATTTTTATATATTTAAAGGATTTAGATAAAACAGAGTTTTGTGAAATAATAAAATCATAATGCAGAGGAGGATTTCACTCCGCTCTAATCCATCTCAAATTTCCAGCAGAACCACCAAGCCCTCACAGGGAGGTGAAACTCTCTCCCTTGTATAAATCCTACAGAAAGCTACTAACCAATTTTTCTTTACAATGTATTTTACTGTCTTTTATCCACTTTAAGATTAGCACCTTATAATAGTATACATTACATGTTTTCAGGTGAGAGCAGAATGTTTGAAATTAAGAGATGAAAACCCTTCCCCCCCCCCAGATATGTTCATTTTAGTCAGTGTCCATGTTAATGGCACTGTCTGACCATTTTAGGTCTACTCAAGAATATCCACAAACATGTATCAGCTGGTAAAGTACAGATTTGGGAAGAGCTTTTTGCCTCTTTGTTCTCATAGTTATTGTCCCACACAAGCCTGTGAAAGCATCTATGCTTTGGCTTGTTTACTGTGCATGCTCAATGCCTACAAATGCAAACAGATTAGGAAAATAGGTAGCCATTCCTTTTAGCAGGGCTTGTGAGTACCACACAAATTGCACCTCAAATGCCTTCAGGTGTGGAAAGAACTGCATCTCCTTTTGTGTAATTGTGAGGCCAATAATTAGCTTCAAGCTAAAGAGAGCCTAGCAAGACTTCCTCTCTGATCAGACAGAGAGATAAGAATGAAACACTACCTGACAGAATCTGTCCATGGTCCTCAGACAAAATGACAATTTTAATGGACTGATAAGCTCATTTACTCTAAAGGTGAAGGAAAACCCTTAACAATGAAACATTCCCAAGAACCAGAGAATTTAAAGCAAGTATCAAACATATTTATTGCACTTATTGAATGACAGGGAAATTGGTAGATAAGGGGCAATGAGCCAGCAGATACATAACAAAAGGCATCCTTTTTTTTTTCTCTATGCTCTGGAACACAGATGGAGGGGAAATCTGGGGTCTGGAGTTATGGTTGAAGAGGGTGCATTGGAAAAGGAGTGTGGAGCATGTTACAGAAATTGGAACTGCTAACTTCCTTCGTTGGAGCATGTCTGCAGGCAGTGTTTGAAACTTGCACTGGGGAGGGGCTGTTTTGAAGCTGATCTAAAAAGGAGGCTCAATGGCCATGACCCCTGGTTGTGCTGGGGATGCCTTGTTGAAACACCATGTCACTAAGGAGCAGTCTCCCATCAATAGCTTTCTGGGTCTCACACTCAGAAACTTACAGTGGAAATAGAATACTTCTGCTCTTTTACTGTGCACATGAAAGGACCAGAAGAGAGGTAGGAGTGTTCTGATCCTTTAAAAGAAGCTCCCAAGCACTTTACTGTCTTGAAAAACCCTTGTGAAGTTTCCTACTAGCTCATGCATTGAGTGTCATTGTGCCCAGTGCATTAACTCAGAGCTGCTCTGCACTTCACTTGCAGCCTGGGTGTAGGGGTGCCTGGGTGACTCAGTCAGTTAAGCACCTGCAGCCTGGTTGAAACAGCCACCTTTGTGCGCACTTTGTGCCAGGAGCCCTATTCTCCAGCCTGGCAGCAGCATGTCAGCCAGAGCAATGGAAGTCAGTACTTAACATGGGTTGACAATAAGTTGGTAGTCAGAGAGAGTCTCCGTTCTATTCCCTGCTTTTCTGTAGTCTTTTGTCCCAAGCAAATCACTTTGCTTCCAGGCCCTCCGCTTCTCTAACTGCAAGTCAAGGGTGCTGGACTGGTTGAATGTTAAAAGTGTCATCAGTTTTAAACCAGCTCTGATTTTATTTCTGGAATTATTGATACTGACCAGAATTCTCGGATCAAAAATGTAAGATAGTTTTGAATAGAAATTTAAAGAGTGTTTTTGACACTCACACCAGGAGAGACAGTGGCTGAGCTGTTTGCAAGACCAGTGCTCTAACCCCTGAGCTATGGAGGGAGCCACCGTGGCTGAGCTGTTTGGGGAAGCAAATCCTTCTAGTATCCCTGCAAGGTATTCTCCATTGTTTTGCAGGATTTAGTCCAGGGAGGAGAGATGAGCATTTAAGCTGAGTGACTGGGCTAGCTAGCATCAGAGTGGAGGGATAAGGTTTGTTGAATAAAAGAGTTTGGCAGGCAAGACCGTTACATTTTTATCTAACCAGCTCCCTGGATGTGTTCTTTACCTTTCATATTCTTCAAAATTTTTCATTATCATGAAAGTTATTTATATGATTAGTTTAAAGATCAAATTGCTCTGGAAGCCTTATTCTAATAAATTATACAGCAGTTCCTGGTTCCCCCTTCCTCTACTGTGGATTCCAACTCTTCAAGCCAGTTGCCTTCCACTCTTCACCTCTCCTGACACCTGCTTCCATTTTTCCATTGAAACTTTTATGGCTACAACTTCATTATGTGAGTAGAAAATGACAGAACAGATAAATCTACCCCTTTTTAAAGATCTTTTTTCTTCTTCTTTTGCTTAGACTCGTTCCGCAGCCTGCTGCTGGCTTGCTCCAGGCACTACAGGCTGCTCTTTAGACTTATTGCTGCCATCCTAGGGCTTCCTTCCTTGCTGTCCTAGGAATTTCCTGCACTTCTTTCCTGTGCTGGATGCCCTGATTACCGAACCCCCCCCCCCCCCCCCCCCCCCCCCCCCCCCCCCCCCCCCCCCCCCCCCCCCCCCCCCCCCCCCCCCCGCCACCCTGCAATCCTCTTGAGTCATTCTTTAATTTAAAGACTCTCACAGGCTCAAGTAAGCCCCTGGGAAAGTGCCCATTCTCTTGGCCTTTATAGATTTAAGCACTTTTATTCTTTTTGCTCTCATTTTAGTCAGGTTTCAGAAGAAAACAGAGATTAATATGTCTATTCAATCTGATTCACTCAACCAATAAGAGGCAGGCCAGTGATTTCATTGTAATATATATTTTTTAATGTTTATTTATTTTGAGAGAGAGAGAGAGGCAGAAAGAAGGGGACAGAGGATCTGAAGCAGGTTCTGTGCTGAGACCAGAGAGCCTGATGCGGGGCTCAAACTCACAAACAAAATTGTGAGATCATGACCTGAGCCAAAGTTGGACGCTTAACTGACTGAGCCCCCTCTTTGCAATATTAAACTCAACTTTGGATAAATGTCACATCAGTGCAAAGTGAATAAGACTTGCTCTACCCATTGGGGATGTTGTCATGTTGATTTCCTCATAAACAATGGCATGATTTTGCTCAAAATTACTTACATGTTAGATTGTTTTCTGCGTTTTCTAACCTCACACCAAAATTATACTCAGTGCTTTCTGCCCTCAAACCTATCTCTTCTCTTTTATCTCACAGACATTAATAGCAGTCATTCATACAATTAATCTGATCTTAAATCTCTCAGGCATCTTTGGCTCCTCTTGCTCTCCAACTGTCCATGTTCAGAAACACAGAAACCTTTCCATCCTACCTTTTTGCATGTGGTCTCACCTTTTTTTTCTTTTTTTTTTTTAAGTTGGAAATCTATAAACCTATTAACCACCTTTCCTTATAGGTTGTTTGTAGGATCAGTTTTTAACCAAAATGATGTAGATGCTTTTTTTTTTTTTTTTTTTTTTTGGCAAACAGTTGTTTCAAGATGCCATTGTGAGGCCATTTTCAGAGTTGTTCTCTCTATTTTTATTTGAGTGTGGTTGAAACAATGTTACATTGGTTTTAGGTATACAACTTAGTGATCTGAAAAGTTCACACATTACATTATGTCCACAGTGTAGCTACCATCTGTCCCATCACTATTACAGTATCATTGACTACATTCCTTCCGCTGTGCCTTTTATTCCCATGATTTATTCATTGCATAAGTGGAAGCCTTTGTCTCTCTCCTCTTCACCTATCTTGCCCAACCTCCTGCTTCCCTCACTTCTGGAAACCATCAATTTGTTCTCTGCATTTGTAGTTCTGACTCTCTTCTTGTTTGTTTATTCATTTGTTTAGTTGTTGTTGTTGTTTGGATTTTACTTATGTATGGATTCATAAGGTATTTATTTTTCTCAATCTGACTTATTTCACTTAGCAAAATACCCTTTAGGTTTATCTATGTTGTCTCAAATGTCATGATTTCATCCTTTTTTATGGCTTTGCAATATTCCATTATATATATCTTGCTTTGCTTATCCAATTCTATATTAATGGGCACTTTGGGTGCTTCTGTATCTTGGCTATTGTAAATAATGCTGCAGTAAACATTGGGGTGCATAGATTTTTTTCAAATTAGTGTTTTTATTTTCTTTGGATAAATGCCCAACAGTGGAATTATTGGATCATTTAGTATATCTATTTTTAATTTCTTGAGGAATCTCCATACTGTTTCCTACAGTGGCTATACCATCAACAGTGCAGGAGTGTTCCTTTTTCTCCACATCCTCGCCAATACTTATTTCTGAATCATTTTGATTTTAGCTTTTCTAACTGGCATAAGGTGATTTTGCAGTTTTGATTTCCCTAATGATTATTGATGTTGAGTATTTTTTCATGAGTCTGTTGGCCATCTGTGTATCTTCTTTGGAAAATTGTCTATTCAAGTCCTCTAACCATTTTTAATCAGATTTTTTTTTTGGTGTTGAATTGTATTAGTTCTTTATATATTTTGGATATGACCACCTTTCTATTATTTTTATTGCAATGTTCAACTCTTGTTACAGCTCAGCCAGATTTCTGGGTCCTAACAAAAAAAGTGGGATGATTTCAGCTGCAAAACAGGACAGACTGAAAAAGGCATTATCTTAATTATAGTTTTTTAAAGTTATATGTTTATTTTTGAGAGAGACCGAGACACCATGCGAGGGCCAGAGAGAGAAGGGGTGTGTGAATCCCAAACAGACTCCATGCTACCAGTGTAGAAGCAGTGCAAGGCTCAAACCCACAGAGCTGTGAAATCATGACCTGAGCTGAACCCAGGGGTCAGACACTTAAGTGACTGGGACATGCAGGTGCCCCAATTATAGCTTAAATGTAATTTAAAATTTTAATATAATTAAAATATAATTACATTTTAACTTCCTAATTAAAAAAGAATTCCAGAGATAGGCAGTTGCTGATTGGCTAACAGTTCAGTGATGTCACCGAGGACCCACAGGCTTTGCTTTCTTCTGTTCTGCTATTCTAAGTGTGTCAGTAATACTCCCTCGCCACAGAACGGCTGCTACAGTACCATCATGAACACTTCCCAGTCCAATAGTCTTATGCCTCCTGTGTTTAGGGAACTGTCTACAGTCTTACATTATAATTAATAGTGGATATATCAACTTCTTAGGATAATGAGTTTTTTAATGGCAACAACTTATAACTCTATGTATCCCCACCATGTCTTGCTTATAAGAGGTGTCAATAAATGTATGCTGAGTTAAATTAGTTTACACTGTTGAACGCAAGGTACTTGGAAAAAACCTCTAACTCCAGACATTCCACCAACCTTGAAAGTGTCCTAATGAACTTATCTCTCACTAACATGAGCTAATCTCATTCTTCTTGGAGGGATTTTACTGTGTGAAAGGCATATTGATGTTTCACTGGAATGCAATTTACAGATTTGGAATTCCAAGAGTTCAAAGTAAACAGAATAGACCAATTGGAGTAATTTAAAACAAACAATATTAGAGATGTGCTTACATTCTGAACAGAGTCAAGTGCTGAAGGAACACTTATGGAAGGTGTCCATTTCTCATTCTTATCCTTAGGTAGCTTTAAACACGGAAAACAAGGACTGTTCTCTCATGTTACTTTACTTTTATTTAGTCATTCAATTAATTTACTCATTCATTCAAAGGACACTAAATACATAGTAAGTAAAAACAATTTATAACTTTTAATACAGGAACATGCAGCCAAGTGTATTAATAGCTATAACAAGTTCAGCAATAGCTGTAACTTAAGTTTACTTCTTCAGTTACTTCACTAGTGTTGGTATAAAGGAAAAGGAATGAAAGAGAGCCATGGAACATTTCTTGAATACAGGGTCTCTTGTGCCAGGTACAAGATCTCAACTTCTTCCTGAGCTGCCTGTATTCACAATAGTCTTCCTACATGAAAGATTAAACCCCACATATTAGGTGTGTTGGTTCTAGATGTTTCCCACCAGTGACTTTTAACTTTTCTTAACTAAAGAAAAAACTGAGGTCTACTTTTCTGTAAACCTTTTCATAGGATTTTCATAGGATTCTCCTGGTCTGCCATTGTTGCTTACACCCACCAAAAGTAATTGCTTACAGGGTGCCTGGGGGGCTCAGTTGGTTAAGTGTCCAATTTCAGCTCAGTTCATGGTCTCACGGTTCATGAGTTCCAGCTCCACACTGGGCTCTGTGCAACAGCTCAGAGCCTCAAGTCTGCTTCAGATTCTGTCTCCCCCTCTCTCTCTGCTCCTCCCCTGATCACACTATGTCTTTCTCTTTCTCAAAAAATAAACATTAAACATTTTTTTAAAAAGGAAGTAATGGCTTACTTCTCAATCTCCATCTAATTGTAAACACATCTACTCTGTGAGATCAGAGGGTTTTTTTGGTGTTTATTCCTAGCTATTGATCATTTACAACAATTATTTTCTAATAAATATTATTTAACAGGGATGATATTTTCATTCAATGTTCTTTTATTATATAAACTTTCTATGCCTCAGTTTCTACTCTGTAAAATAATAGCCATGCCAAGCACAGGGTTATTGAGAGATTAATACATTTAAACCATTAGAACACTTCCCTGTAGTTGGTGCTCAGTACAAGCAGGCTAGTACAAGTAGATTTTAAATCGTAATTAACATATTTCTAAAATGTCTAATCACTTACAAAATTAAAGTCAAACATCACTGAATTAATGGAAGATACTGACTAAATTTTTTAATCTTTGTTACGTCTGAAGACTTAAAGTGATACTATTAAAAACTTTAAAAATAAGTAGGTTTTTCTAAGACTTATTGCTCTCCAAAAACGCTTGTGGCCTTACATTGTGGATGATGCAAGTATACATTATTGCTCTATTTTTAAATCACCAATGTCATTTTCACTTTAAAAATCACTGTTAATATTTTATATGTATAAAATCTTAGGTCAGTTTATACATGGACCACCACCAACATAGCCAGATTCAGCTAACTTTTTTAATAAGATAAATTTATTTTCCAAAAGAACACAACTTAGTTATTAAAAATGTTAAATATCCATTTGGTTATTGTTAATCATTTGATTCATTATAAGACTATTCATTGTAAGACTACTATTCCAAAACTGTTAGAATTCTGTACTTTGAATTTTTCATTACAATTACAGTATTAGGAAGTAAGAGTAGATTTTTATATTGTAAGTATCTCAAGTTTGGACATTTGTATCCTGATTTTATTTCTGAAGTCTCTGCACTTTGGAGTTTTTGTCATTTTAATAAAAATTCTTAGAAGGAAATTATTGAGGTTGTCACTAAAAGGAAGGTGTCAGCTTCAAAGTAAAATGGACATTTTGAAAATGAATTTTGCCAACTTAATGTGGAATAGGGTATTTAGTCATGAACATATAAAAGAACAGGATTGTCTTTCTAAGCTCGTCACATTCTTGTAAAATAGCCATGTTTTGAAACAGAAACATCAGGATTGTTTAGTTTTCTCTGAAGCAGCATGTTTGGTAAACAAATGGAGAGAATGGGAACATTTTTCAGCTTCCTGCAAAGCCTTTAGATGCATGACTGCACATCATCTCTCAAAAAGAAAATACAAATGAGAGCAACAACTTAAAAACTGTCCAAACACATACATTTGTCAGAAATACAAAAATTAAGGAACAGACCTTTTGCTACTATCAGTTATTATCCTTCCTTAGTCTCTGACTTTGTTTGAAAGGGTAGATTTGTTTCCTATGTTTTTTAGAGCTTCTTTGATGTAGCAGTGGAGAAAATAATAAAGTTTACAATTAATTTTTCTGATTCAGAGTTTTATCTGAATTTAAAATGCAGTGTCCCAATTTCTTCAACAAAACAAATCTATAAATATGAAAAGTAATATCAATATTAAAATTAAGGTTAATAACCCACTTCCACAAGATAGTCAGAGATTTTAGTTCCTTCCACAGAGGGAAAGGCACAGGATTAGGAAAAATAGTTGGAGAGCTTCCTCGTTGGTGGACAAGTAGAGACTGGGGAGACTTGTGTGCCTGGAAGGCCTGAAAGCTTTGTGCCCTTTCCCCCAAGCCTTGCTCAATGTATCTCTTCCCTCTGGCTGTTCCTGAATTTTATCTTTTAAAAAAATTTTTTTAATGTTTATTTATTTTTGAGAGAGAGACACACACAAAGTGGGAGCAGGGAAGGGATAGAGAGAGAAGGAGGCACAGAATCCAAAGTAGGTTCCAAGCTCTGAGCTGTCAGCGCAGAGCCTAACATGGGGCTCCTACTCACAGACTGTGAGATCATAACCTGAACTGAAGTTGGATGCTCAACCGACTGAGCCACACAGATGCCCTGTGAGTTACATCTTTTTATAACAAACCAGTAATCTATCTAAGAAATTGTGCCCTGACTTCAGATTGCTGGAAGGATATGACCTCTATCTGCTCTTTTTTATTTTTTTGTTTTAAATTTAATTTTTAATGTTTAATGTTTTTTAATGTTTCTTTGTTCTTTTTTTTTTTCTTTTCAATGTTTTAATTTAAATTCAAGTTAGTTAATATACAGTGCAATATTGGGTTCAGGAGTAGAATTCAGCGACTCATCGGTAACATACAACACTCAGTGCTCATCATAACAAGTGTCCTCCTAATACCCAACATCCATCTAGCCCATCTCCACCCACCTCTCTTCATCAAACCTCAATTTGTTCTCTATCTTTAAGAGTCTCTTTTGGTTTGTTTCCCCCCCCCCCTTTTTAAGTTTATTTATTTATTTTGAGAGACAGAGTCCTAAGCAAGCTCTGTGCTATAAGTATGGAGCTGGTAGTGGGCCTCAATCTCACAAACTGTAAGATCATGACCTGAGCTGAAATCAACAGTTGGACATTCAATGAACTGAACCACTCCAGTGCGCCTGGAATATGCTTTTGATAAAAATAAAAACCTGATGAGGCACCTGGGTGATTCAGTTGGTTGAGCATCAAACATGGTCTCACAGTTCATGGGTTTGAGCCCTGAGTTGGGCTCTGTGCTGACAGCTCAGAGTCTGGAGCATATTTCTAATGCTGTGTGTCCCTCCCTCTCTGCCCCTCCCCTGCTCATGATCTGTCTCTCTCTGTCTCTCAAAAATAAATAAATGTTAAAAAAAAAAAAAACCCTGAGAAGTCTGGTTTTAATAGCTTGAAAGATAATGGAGTTATTCTCCTGTGAGGTGCCCTAGGAACCCTGAACCAGGTCTACAGATTTTGAAGCTAGAAAGGTACCTTTCTCCTCTGTCTGCTGCCAGAGTATGGCTTTCAAACTCCTCCCCAACCAAAGTCTGATATATTTAGACTTAAGCAAAAATGATATTGCACCCTGCTCTAGCATGAGGACTTTCTGGAGCAGAAATGGAAAACAAAGGTCATTTTGGAGAAGAAACAGAATTATTGAGTGGATATAATGACCAGGCTGGAGTGCCCAGCATGGAAATACAAAATCATGAAAGTAATACAAGACTGGAATTCTGAGAGTTTTGATGAGGCAATATGGACGAATTGATATGATGATCCATGGATATTTTTTCCTAATAAAAAATTTAGAAAAGAGTTGTCTATTCTATGAGCTATTCTGAGTCTAGAATGGCTCAGTTCATTCTGGAAAGTGGGAATGACCTCCAAACAGCTCCCTCAAAGATATTCAGGGTCATGTGTTAGACATAGATGAGTCACTAAATTAGGAACATTATGTATATGATAAGAAGGGTTCCAACCAACTTCTATTCCTGGCTTCTAGATGTTTTTGAATATATCACATTAATGTTGTCCATAGAAAATGTCTGTCTCACCAACTAATTTTTCAGAGAATTTAATTTAAAATGTATATGAATGCAATTTAAAGACTTAAAGAAAAGAAATTGGAAGCTCATCCATCTTTTACCAACTAAAAATATTCACCTGCAGATGAATATAGGCTTGGAGACTATCTTAACACTCCCTGACTATTGAGATCTGCACTGACCAACACTGTTGCCCCCAGTCACATGTGACTATTGAGCACTTTTTCAGCA
>NC_043706.1:101115720-101208369 GCF_006229205.1 Suricata suricatta
TGTCCTCTTTGGAGAAGTGTCTGGTCATGTCTTCTGCCCATTTCTTCACTGGGTTATTTGTTTTGCGGGTGTGGAGTTTGATGAGTTCCTTGTAGATTTTGGATACTAGCCCTTTATCTGATATGTCATTTGCAACTCTCTTTTCCCATTCTGTCAGTTGCCTATTAGTTTTCTTGATTGTTTCCTTTGCAGGGCAGAAGCTTTTTATCTTGATGAGGTGCCAAGAGTTCAGTTTTGCTTTCATTTCCCTTGCCTTTGGGGATTTGTCGAGTAGGAAATTGCTGCGGTTGAGGTCAAGGAGGTTGTTTCCTACTTTCTCCTCTAGAGTTTTGATGGTTTCCTGTCTCACTTTCAGGTCCTTCAGCCATTTTGAGTTAATTTTTGTGTATGGTGTAGGAAAGTGGGCTAGTTTCATTCTTCTGCATGTTGCTGTCGAGTTCTCCCAGCACCACCTGCTAAAGAGGTAATCTTTTTTCCATCGGAAATCTGTCTTTTAAAGTACAGGTGTCAAGCATCCAATCTCATGGGCCAGGATTTGAGGAAGTCTGTTGAAGGGACAAGTTTTAATGAATAAATAAAATAATCAAACATAATAATAGCCAACATTTTTTCAGTGTTTACAACAAACTCCGTGGGCACTGTTCCAGGCTCAATTGTCTTAATCAACACAATAACCTCAGTATGTTACCCATGATACAGGAAACTGAGCAGCTAAAGAATTTTGTTATCGGCATAGGATGACATAGCTACTCATTGGAGGAGTGGAGTTTGAAACCAGGCAAAAACAAAGCAAAGCAAAGCAAAGCAAAACAAAACAAACCTTTCATGTGATATGTTGCAAACTAAGATAAAAACTAATCTAATATGTTTCAAATACTGCTAATCAGTCAAACTAAACAAGGACTGTAAAGAACTCGTTTGATTTGACAGTAAGAAAATCATCATTGACCTCGGTGTTTTAAGTTTAGAGGATGCATAAGTGAGAGTTGCCGTGTTGAGAAGGACACTGTACAACACTCTTCGGGGGGAATAGCTAGAGCAGTTTACAGGATTGAGGGAGACTTGTTTTGTTTTCATTTTTGTTTTTGTGTTTTACTTGGGAGAGAATTGAGCATACTTAATTACCAACAGGAAAAGAACTAGAAAAGACATGACCCAAGGTTAGAAGGAATGGTGAGAAACCTCTCCATACTTCATCAGAAATATCCCTGGTGATCTCAGAACAGATTAGTTTTGGGATTGACATAAGCAAACAGTAGAACATAACTGTGAGGGTATAAAGGGAAATCCAGAATTCAGTGGTGGCCTATTGCATCACTGGTTAACTAAAATCCAGAAGCTCATCCTTAGAATTGCACAATTTGCTGTCTTAAAGTAATAAAATAAGAATAAATAAAATAAATATACTGTGTTAAAATAATAAAAGAAAAGAAAAATTTAAAAAACACCTAGTTAGCAGGCCAGCATCTTCATCTTTTTTATCCTTTAAGAAGTGGAAGCCAAAGGAGTTCAGAAATACACATAAGAGTTTCCATTTGATAAAATACAAAGTTCAAGGCAGGCTTTGCTTTTAAAAATTGTTGTTTCCATCGTCTAAAAGATCTAAGGCTGTTAAACCTAGTGGCAATATGCAAGGGGAAAGAAACCACTTAAGTACCGTTATGGTTCTACTAATGGAATCTTTGTTCAAAGCAAGTGCAGTGGATAGTGCGCCTGGAGTTTCCTCCCAAAGCAGCATCTGTCAGAGAGAAAAAACACTGACCTTTAACTCATAGTGAGCAAATGTGATATTGTGTTTTAACAAGACCTTCTCTAAAATATCTTGTTTTCTTATTTTTTAAAGTAGGCATGTTGTTTATCACTATTATTTTCCTGTTTTAGCTTTATGGTGATTTAAAAACATGGCCAATGCATTACAATGATGTGCTATAGGCATGATATGTAAAGCAAGCCAAGAAAGTATAATTTACAAAAACTTCTTCAAGTAGTTATTGTCTGAGTTACTCATATCACTCTTATCATTGATTGCCTTATATTGTTGATGTTTGCCTATTTTTCTGGAAAATGTATTTCTGTTTATATCCCATATCATACATATTCTAGAGTAGAAAAATTATAACTATTAGCTTAATGAATTAATTACCTGTTTAAAAATTTGTCTTTTGTTTTGTGTTGTGGTTTATTTATAAGTTCCAGAAAGAAATCTCAGCCAGAAAAGAAAAGAATTTCTGAGTAGATTTCACAGAAATTGCACAATTTCCCCCGCCAAATAAATACTGCTCATATTCTAAGACTGTCTCCTCATCTGTAGGTCTATTTATATGTTATAATTTTGCTTTGTCTTTTTTAAGTTGCAGTTTTAGAAAGAGTTTAACCCCTAGTATAAATTTTAGATCAAGGGGAAATTTTCAATAACAACCACAGCTGCCATGCACTGAGGTCCACTATGTCTCAGGAAGAGCCTGCCCACTTGAGGGCAATGCTTTAGGGCCTCTCTTGAAGCTTCCACATATCAGTATAAAGCGCATGAGGAATTCAAAATCCACCGGTGGGCAGGCCAACTTCTAATGACTCTGAACAGCTTAAAGAAAGAGAACTAAGAGCATTTTCAATTGAGGTCATAGGATGAGACCCATGACTTTCCATGTCCATGTTAAAAATTCTGTCTTTTCCAGTTGTATGGCTAAATGATTTTATAAATTTTATTCAAGCAAAAACCAACCCCAAGTTGGACTTTGTGGATCATTAAGTGTGTGTGAAGAATACTTAGACTGGTTCTTTCACATGCTGTTTTACTTGAATTTGGAGAAGAAACCAAATTTATTTTGAGGATCCAGGCAAGCAATGAATGGCACATTCAAATTGTGTAGTTTAAAAAAAGCTTATTTATTTATTTTGAGGCAGGGCGAAAGGGCAGAGAGAGGGAATCCCAAGCAGGCTCTGTGCTGACAGTGCGGAGCGTCATGCAGGGCTCAACCCCACAAAACATGAAATCATGACCAGAGCTGAAATCAAGAGTTGGGCACTTGACTAAGCCACCCAGGTGCTCCCAAATTTGAGTAATTTGTAGAGCATTTAATAGGGATTATTGACAGAGATCTGGGAAGGGTGAACAGAAAGAGTACTGCAAAATTAGAAAAAAATTGGGTGCTATTATCTTTCATAAGCCTGAAGGTATAAGGAGATGGAGAACTGACCAGAACCCAGAGACAGAAAGAGCTCTTTGGAAAGAACCATCAGATAGGAGCTGCAGCCTTTGGTAAAAATGATGCAGTCAATTTACAACAACCCCACAGAGAGAGAACTAGGAGAATAAACACTCTCCTACCCTCCCTCACTCCTGTCTACTCCCAGCACCCCTTTTTATCCAAACCTATTTATAAGCCATTGGACAAGAAGGATTATTAACGCAGGTCAAAATCCTAGAACACAAAGAGGAGGTAGAGAGGTATTTCACCCAGAAAGAGTAGAGAGCTAAAAACCATCTCACTAAATCCCAGTTTCTACTAATTAGGTGCACAGATGTTATAGAAGATGGTTTAAATATATGAGATATCCCAACATATGGGATTCTTAGCAGCAGCTGGACATTAGGCTCCATCATCTGTCACCAGCTTTGTGGTGGAGGGTAGCTAAGGGAGTAGCACCAGCAGAGTGACAGCCGCAATAACCATTTCCTGATCTCTGGATCACAGCTATGGTGTTTCTACTGTTTACCTAAACCCAAAGACCCGATTTCTAGTCTTGTAATGGTTAAAATAGAGTAGTTTCTGTTTCCTGAATTGAATTTTGATATCAATTATCATATCAATTATGGCAGTAGGTGAAAAAATTGTAATTTCCTTGCCTCAGGAAGTTTTCATGCATATTTTTCTTTTCCACCTGTTTTTAGTCTTCAGTTGAGTTATATCCATTAATGCCCTGGAGGGCCTATTACTAAATAAAAGATTTGAGGAGAAGGCTCATATATACCAAATTAACCTCTGGATATAATTCCAGAGTTTACTTGAATGGTTTTTGTTAACCTGGTCTTAATTGTGGCTTATTCTAAACAAATGTGAAATGCAGAGAATTTTGCAATATGTGTGTGTGTGGGGGGGATGTAATGTGTTTGAAAGAGGTAAATGTTGGTATGGATTTATAATATATGATTTATTCACCCATTCTCTATGTTCTTTGAGAAGGACCATAAAGCATATACGTTCTTCCCCAGGGCTTTAAACACACATCTGCATGGGGGGAAAACAAGCATTTCTGAAAGCTTTTTAATTTGCTATTCTGTGTAGACTGGGAATGCTGGTAAGACACAATGCAGTTGAAATGAACTTGTTGATTACCATGGAGATTAGAAAGTCATAGAATGGCAGATGCAAAATAGTGTCGCTCATCCCACAGAGGCTAACTTAATTTTCTGGGCCATTGTGATAGCTAAGCCAGTACTGGTATCAAAATTGATGAACCTGGAGAGATGTTTATTACTGGTGAATTGATCATCTCAGAAAAGTCATACTTATGCTGTCTAAAAAAACCAAATCAAATCCTCCTAGTGATGAAAAGAGATCAACATGAGTCCCTGAGTGTCACTGAAGTCAGAGTGAGGTTAATAAGAATCATGAAATAAATGGAACTTTAATTTGGGTATACCTCATTGTAGACCCAGGAGAAAAATGAGCTGAACATGTCGTTGGAACAGAAATGTTCATCAACTTGCTAGAATCCTCACATTAGTGTCCCAACCATTATGGTAGGAAAGGCAAAAAAAAAAAAAAAAAAAAAAAAAGTCTCTTAATCTCCATATCCCATTAAAATTGCAGTTTAAATGCAATAGGGCATCCCAGCACTCAGATAATTTCAGATTTAAAGACCACTATCAGAGATGTTTAAAATTCAGAGATTAGGGGCTCCAAGGTGTCCTAGTCAGTTAAGCGTCTGTCTTTGGCTCAGGTCATGATCTCACGGTTCTTGAGTTTGAACCCTGTGTCGAGCTCAGTGCTAATGGCTCAGAGCCTGGAGCCTGCTTCAGATTCTGTGTCTCCCTTTGTCCCTCCCCCACTTGATCTCTCTCTCTCTCTCTCTCTGTCTCTCTCTCTCTCTCTCGGTGTCTCTCTCTCACAAAAATAAATACGCATTAAACAAATAAATAAATAAAATTCAGAAGTTATAAGCTACATCCTTATGTTGTCCCATAGTTTGTAAAGTATAGAAGATAGATAAACCTTTAATTGTTATGGTTTATTTTATACTTACACAGCAACTTATTAAGTGAATGTGACCTCCCTTCCTGGTGTGAATCAATCTAGAATCTATCATCTAACAATATACCTATTGCTCTGGTAAAGGATTTTCTCTATTTTAATACTTAGAATACACCAAACACCATTTCCTTCATGTGGTCAAGGCATTGGCAAATATTCAGTATCTTGAGTCAGAACAACATTAATTTTCCACATTTCTGATGCAATTTAGTCAACTGATACCTTAACCATATCAGCATCCTTTAAGATAGAACACTGGTTACTGAAGTGATGCTATTATCCTGATGGGATTTGAAGAATAGAAAAGGAAAGGATCTAATATGCTTTTGTAACTCACCTTCGTGTCAGAGCAGTGATACTCCAAGTGTGATCTAATTTGCAAGTTTTCTGTTATTAGTCCAGAATGAGATTAGAGTTCAGAAACTTTTATAGCACTTGACAATAATACAGCACCCAAGCTTCAGATGAATGCTTTCATCTGGTTGAGCTGAACGAGGCACACCAGTCCATGATAGATTGGAAATAGAACTTAAAAATACTCCTTCACTGCAGATTGTTTGAAAGCATTGTGGTAGAAGACAGAAGAAGATAAATCTCATAAGACTACAAGAGTCCACTTTATTGAAGTTCCCAGGATCCTCCTGAGACATGTTGGGATATTACCTTCAAAACAAAGAACACTTTTCTATACCTAACTGCCTCTATAGCTAGTAAATACCTACAATAAAAGATGGAATTCATTGGATTTTAGGGCCATCATATACTGATTTGAGCATTCGTCTCTGGTACATTTAATGGGTGATTAGACAACTGCAAAATTTGTGGGGTCCCAGAACAAAAGAAGTGTCCCTGACTTGGCCAGAGACAATTCAAGCAACTCTGTCAATGGCTCTAATTTTGCCCTAGTGAAGTCAAAATTAGATATGCTACATATGGGTAGTGATTTGATATAGAGTTTTAGACTAAAGCCACATCCTGTCTTCAAGAAACAATCTATCATTTGAGAAACACCTCTTGGCTCATTACAGGACCACAATAGCTTATTGTGGCACACCAGATAAACGTGCATAACAAAACAGGTGTGGTTGAAACCATCACATAGTCAGATGTGCCTATTCCTGCTACACTGTCATACTTCCTATAACTTTGCCTTCATAGAGGAGTCCCTTATGTCTAGTAAGTAATAGAGAACAAAGCTAGAGCTATAAAATGTAAAATGTGCTTAATTCAGTCACAACTGTACTTATGTTATATCAAAGCCTTCCTTGAGGAAGATGGTGGAAATACTGAAAGACAAAGAATGGAAATCATCTTTTGGGCAGAACTTCAAGAATAAATCTCTTTGTATTTCCAGGCAGGAAAGGTGCCCAGATGTAAGAATCTAAATCAAATAACGGAACCAAACTAGTAGACTGGCCAGATGGTTACAGACCTAGATGAAAGATAGCATGGTTGTTTAGGTAAAATGTATGTGGGTAGATCTTTGGAATAGGTCCAGGATGTGAGTATGTGTATTTACTATGTAAATGCTCATTAAAATCCTTCCCTAGTGAAGTCTGCTAATGTGATGTTGGATAGGATGACTTGCTCTATACATGTCAGTATCTTCCCCAGCCATTTTGGTGCTTGGCCAATGAAGCCATATACATAGTGTCCATGAAATAATAATATAGGTTCACACCTCCCAAGTATTATCTGGATATTGCTCTGGTGAGCAGTCAATATCCAGCAGCAGGAATCCCCATTGTGATGTCAAACTAAGTAAGACCTTTCAGCTTCCTGGTAGGAAGTTGAATACATTTTACTGGCATCCAAATTTTTACCCCCACTTGACTGTTCCCAAGGGTAGCAATTTGTTTTCACTGGAATAAAAACACACTCAGAATTTGTATTTGTATTCCCTACTCATCATTTTCTGTTTGTACCACCATCCGTGCACTTCTAGAATGGCTATATATTACCAGGGCATCTTACCCAATATTGCTTTCATTTTATTATAAAAGAAATATAGAAATGGCCTGATGTTCATGAGACTCATTATTCTTATTATGCACCATGCCATCTAGAAGCAGCTACCCTAAGATAATGGAGGAGTGACCTATTGGAGCTTTTACTTGAGCAATAATACTTTGTAAGGTTGTAAAGTGTCCTATGAAATACAGAATATTCTCGGGAAAAAGTACCCTCTTCAACTAATTTATGCTATAGGAAAATGAATGATTCTGTTTCTCTCATAGTCAGAGTACATCAATCAGGAACCAAAGGTGGAAGTGAGAATAACTACTCCTAAGATTGGACCTAGAGATCAACTGAACAAAGTTTTTGTTACCTCATCTTCAAGTCTATAATATCATGTCATTATAAAATAAATGTTTCCATTAAGGGACACCAGTGTGGCTTAGTTGGTTAAGGATCCAACTTTGTCTCAAGCCATGAGCTCATGGTTCATGAGTTCCAGCCCCTCATCAGCCCCTGGAGCCTGCTTTGGATTCTATGTCTCATTCTCTCTGCCCCTCCCCATCTTATGCTCTGTCTCTGTCTCTCTCTCAAAAACAAATAAACATTAACAAATTTTTTAATAAAAATAAATGTTTCCATTAAGTGACTCCAAAAATAATTCTACTAAATTCAAATGTGAGGTTTCCAACTAGTATTTTTTTTTCTCTTCATGCCACCGAGCAAATGGTCAATAAAGGGGGTTATAGTGTATATGAAAGTGATTGATCCTGATTATGAAGAAATAGGGTTAATTTCTCTTGCTGGCAGAATAGAGATAAATGGAATCTAGTAATGGTGGATTGTAACCCCATGTAGATAGAATCATCAAGGACCCAGTTGCTTTAGGTATGATTGGTCACTCCAGTAGGTAAAACAAAACAAAACAAAACACCAACTAGCTGAATTTTAAGATGAAGGAAAGCAGAATCTAAATGGTAACTAGATGAATAGTTTAGAGGCTATGTTTTTATAAGAACTACAGCTTTTACTTAAATCTTTCCTTTCTATGTATTTATGTACTTTTATTCATATAAGTTTAATAAATGTTTCTTTCTTTTCCTTTTTATTTCTCCCTTCTTGTTTTTGGAGTATGACGAAGATTGTTGACCTTACACTTCATTTCATGAGTTGCTGAACAGTCAGAGAGGATGAAACAGAATTCAAGAGAAGTGGACATTACCACAATCTGAACTTAGAATATTTATTTTGGGGTAGGGGAACTATATGGCATTGTAGTAGTATGTGGGAGTCTTTCCTTTATGGAAGTGAAATATGGGCAGAAGGTCATGGTAGTGACTAGTTGTAAGATTTTTGCTTTCCTTTCTTTATTTTTTTAATATGCCACACATTTAAGCTACTTTCTTATTTGGTGGACTCTCTTACTGTATGAGTCTTGGTGAAAAGTGAAAGACCAAATTTTCTGCTCTGAGTTCTCTGACAGCCAAGGAGTGGGCTCAAGACCAAGATTTGGCCAATCAGACACTGCTACTTTAGGACTTTGAATCTTCAGTGATTTTGATTGACCATGCATCAGGAGCACAGGATTTGGCAGTGGCAGCTGTTTCCAGCTGCTGTCCTGGATAAAGAGCACATGCATAGACCATATGGTTCTGCTGCCCAGCTCTGGGGCACCCCCTGGTTCATGTTCAACTTGCACCTATTCTTTCTGTTTTGTGACTTCTGTGACCCTTTCTATAAGCTTCTGATAAATTTCTTTCTTACTAACTGGAAGAGTTGGTTTTCCCTGCAGATTACCAGGAATCCAGCTCTACCTTAAAATACAAAAACTGTAAGATATAAACTACTATAATGACATATGAATGACTATTGTTTTCTTAACAGATGAGGAAACTAAGATACAGAAATATTAAATGGTTTGCTCACAATGCTAGTAAGCGTTGAACCCAGAATTCAAACTCAAACAGTTGCCCCCAAATCCATAGCTTCCATTCTGCTCCATTCTACCTTCTTATGTCGTTTATTTCATCACTGGCCTATTCAGTTTCCATAAAAAGAGGAGAAAGGATTATCTTTAGTTTACAGCAAACTGGCTTTTCTCGGAACCCATGATCCTCACTCCCTAGCTTACACATTGAACAAATTAGCACATATTGCCTTTGATTTATTGTTTTAGGGGTGTTGGTAAGTAACAATTTTTAACCTCCTTTGTTTTTATCTGAGTCTTCTCAGTTAACCCAGGCATTTCTTTAAGGTACAAGAGAAACTTTTCTTTTTTAGCCTCAATGCCAAACACATAACAACAACATAGAATACATTTATTGATTCATTTGTCTTGTCTTGTCTTCCTCAAAGTAATTTTAATTATCTGTATTAATCTATCTTTGACATGAATTAGTTTTGGCTATAATCCTAATAATTGAAAATAATTCTGTTTGCTGCTTTATCATGCATCTCTTAAAAAGAAGTGTCTCTCTTTGAGTTCATGACCACTTAAGTAGGTTATTAGACTTCTCCTTAGACACACTCACTCCTTCTTGACCTCTTCTGGATACTTATTTTACATTGTCTTTTCTTTCCTTACATTTAACTAATGACTATAGTACCATTTAATAAGAAAAAAGATGTCAGATGAGAAATTGCAAACATCCTACAACATAGACCAACCAACTTGTATAAATGCCCTTATATTTTGTCTTTTCAGCTCTACTCTAGGTGAATTGTCCATACTCCTTTCTAGGACAAACCCTTCCACTTCTCCTAAGTCTGTCATCTCTTATCTATTTAATGAAATCATTCCAGCAGTTGAACTCCACCTGTATATAGCTATGCTAAATATTACCCACCTTTTAAAATATCTGGCTTCACCTCAGACTTCTTCCAGTGATATCTTCACCTCTGCTATTTTTTTAAGCAAAATTTACAGAGTGGTCTTTACTTTCTCTACATCTCCTTCTTTCCCATTTTCTCTCAAGTCCAGTTCTCCTCTGAAACAGTGCTTGTGAAAATTACTGATAACTTCCATTTCCTGGATCCAATGGTCAGTTCTCAGTCTTCTGATCCAAATCCTGTGGCACAGCTGATTCATCCCACATTTTTGAAACACTTCTTCACTTGGTTTCCAGGACACCATTTTCTGTTAAGTCTCCATCACCCTCAGAGGTTGCCCCTTCTTAGTGTTCTCTTCCTATTCCTCTTTATCTCCCAGAATTCCAAACATTGGAGCACTCATGTTTCGGTCTTCATATTTTTTTCTCTATCTGCTCTCACTCCCTAAATGAACTCATCCAGTCTTCCACATTGTATATTTATTTAGTTATTTGTAAACCTCATGAGAGTAATGACTTGATCTGTCTTCTTTCAACTCTTCATCAGCTGAAGACCCAGGACCTGGATAAGATTCTGATCATCAAGTCCATTTTATATGTGTTTTTCCCCTCACACCATCAAGCGATTAACTCAATTCTGAAACTATCTACCCAGAGATAGCTTCAGATTGCACCAGGTAAAGTCTCTGTGCCACAAGACTGCCCTCCACTTCACATACCAATCTCAAGTCCAAATTGTTACCTATACTTCTGAGTAATTGGGTATAAACCAGAAGTTCCCATCAACTACTCTTTGCATTTGATTAATTTGCTATAGCAGATTACAGAATTCAGCAAACCAGTTTGCTCACTAGATCACTGGTTTACTATGAAGGGTAAATATCAGCAACCAGATGGAGAGATACATGGTGAAAAGGTGGATAAGGGTGAGAAGCTTCCATGCTCTTCCCAGGCACACCGCTTTCCTGAAATCTCCACGTGTTTCCCAACCCAAAAGCTCTTTGAATTTTCACAGAGCTTTGTTACATAGGCATGATTGATTAAATCATTGGCCTTTGGTGACTGAACTCCTGGTAATCACACGTCTGGATCCACTGGCAACCAGCCCCCATCCTTAGGTGCTTTCAAAGTCTCATTAACATAACAAAAACCCCATGATGGCTCTCATAATTTAGGAAATTCTAAAGATTTTAGGAGGTCTGTGCCTGCCAGAAATGGGGAAGAAAACCAAATATGTATTTGTTGTAAAACACAATATTACACCAGAATAAATCTGAAAGATAATAGTCACTTAATATATGTTAGCTGCAGGAATATTTAAATATTTTTTTCTGCATCCTCCACAGTTATTTCTGCTATTATTCCCTTTCTCCTAGACCATTTTGCTGTATGAACATCACTCTTAATACTATAATAAACATATTTCATGGTACCTATCTCATGAACAGTCTCAATTTCCATATCTATCAGAGCTGATAGGTCATGAAATGCATACCCAAAGGCTATGTCTTAATTAATTAACAGGGTGGATATTGACTTGTGACTTCTCTGTTTTTACAGACCAAGCACCAGATCAGCCATCTGAAAGTGACTCCAGCCTAATAACCATCTGAATGAAACTACATGAGACACCCTAAGCAAAAACCATCTAGTTGATCCCATTGAGCCCTCATATTTGAGAGTAATACTAAAGGTTGTCATTGTTTAGAGTCACTAAATTTGGGTTGTTTATTGCATATCAATAAATAACTGATATAGCAATGCTAAAATTAACAAGAAATATAGAAGATATATGTCAAAGGAACTTTAAATGACATTGAGGCACTCAAAAGAAGACTTGAATACATGGAAGTTATACATTATGCATTGATAGAAAGATGCAATATTATAATAATGTCAATTTTCCCAAAATTGATCCATAAATATTAAACTAAAATATTTAAGAGCTTTTTTTAATAACTAGAAGAGAAAAATTTTAATCTATAGAGAAAAATAAATTTGCAGGAATAGGCAGGGTAATTCTGAAGAAAGAAATTCTTTTTAATACTACAAAATATTGAATCATATTATAAAGCAAGGATAAATGAAACTGTGACATACTAGCACACGGATAAATATAGCTGTACAATTCAACCAATACAGTACAATGCAACCAATACAATTCAGCCAATAACAAACTCTATACTAACAAATTTGATGACTTAGATGAAATTGCTTGAAAGACACAAAGAAGAAAGAGAAAAAATCATGTGATTTTATGGATTGATGCAGAAAAGGATTTGACAAATCCAATACCATTCATTATTTAAAAAAAAACTCTGCAAAGGAAGAATAAAGGGGAACTTTCTCAACGTAATAAACAACACCTACAAAAACCTCCAGCTGGTAAGAAACTGGCCTCTTTCCCCCTAAGATCTGGAGCAAGGCAAGGATGTTCTCTTTTACCATTCATATTCAACATCATGCATCATACTAGCTAGTGCAATAGATAAGAAAATTTAAGAAGGAAGAGATAAAACTCTTTTTGCCAGCAAATGACTTCATTGTATATTTAGAAAATCCCAAAGCATCAACAACAACAAGAAAAAACTCCTGGAACTAAGAAGTAAGTATAGAAAGGTCACATGATACAAGGTCAATATAAAAAGTCCATTGCTGCCCCATATATAGGAATGAACAATTGAAATTAAAAACACATATCATTCACAGAATGAGAGAAATAAATATGTAAATTCATAGAAATAAAGAGAAATATGTATAAATTTAATAAAATACATGTAGTATCTATGTGGAAAAATATATAACCCTGCTGAAATGAAAGATCTAAATAAATGGAGAGATATTCTGTGTTCATACACTATTTACTATTAGTAAGATGTCAATTATTCCCAATTTGATCTATAAATTCAACATAATGCCAATCAAAATCTCAGCAAGGTTTTGTGAATATTGACAAACTAATTGTAAAGTTTATGTAAAAAGACAAAAGATAGATAAAATTGCCAACACACTACTGAAGAAGACCAAGTTGGAAGACACTACCCAATGTCAAGATTTACTATAGAGCTACAGTAATCAAGATAATGTGGGATTGGTGAAAAAATATACACATAAAATAATAGAACAGAATAGAGTGCCTAGAAGTAGACCCATATAAATTACAATCAACTGATTTTTGAGAAAGGAGCAAAGGCAATTCAAAGAATAAAGGAAGAACAATCTTTACAACATATGATACTGAAGCTTATGGTACTAAAGCATATGGTACTGACATTCATATGCTAAAAAAATACATTTGAACACGTATTACACCTTTCACAATAATTAACTTGAAATGGATCATAGACCAAAATATAAAACACGGTACTATAAAATTCTAGATGAAAACATAGGAGAAAATCTATGTGACCTTGGTTTTGGTGAGATGGTTTTAGATACAATAAAAAAAGCATGATCTATAAAAGAAAAAAGATTGTAAATTACTTTATTAAAATTAAAACTCCTGTAAAAAGAAAAAGCCTGTTAAAATGAAAAGACAAGCCACAGACTGAGAAAACTATATGCAAAAGATCTGATATAGAACTTGTATGGAGGGGCACTTGGGTGGCTCCGTCAGTTGGGTGTCCAACTTCGGCTCAGGTCATGACCTCACGGTCTGTGAGTTAAGCCCCATGTTGGGCTCTGTGTGGACAGCTCAGAGCCTGGAACCTGCTTCAGATTCTGTGTGTGTGTCTTTCTCTCTCTGCCCCTCCCCCACTTACTCTCTCTCTCCCTATCTCTCAAAAATAAATACACATTAAAAAAAATTTTAAAGAACTTGTATGCAAAATATACAAATAACTCTTAACCTTGAACAATAAATAGAACAACCTTTCCCTCATACACATATATATTAATATTTCTATATGTAACCATCTGTATCCATATTAAACTATCCATGAGCCCATACTTGTATAAACAAACGAATGAATAAATTAATATTTCAGAAAGAAGAAACAAATCTCCCATATAAAAGGATTCCAAATAACTCAAGTAGACACTCTACCCTCAAGGAAAGGATGCATAACTCTCCACTTAAGTGTGGGTTCCATATCGTGACTTCCTTGCAAATAGCACTGTATGGAGAGAGGGGAAAAATACTAACTTTATAGTGGAGAAATCTGACAAACTCTATAAGGCAAGGAACGAATGTAGGGGCTATGTCCATTCTAATTATGTATTTGCACATTAAAAGAACCCACTATGAATGAGGACCCACATATGCCCCCACTCTAATTTAGAGTGTCATGAAGACACTTCAGTTACCTAAGTATCAATGTCAACTTGAATTCTTAGTCCAACAGTCCCCAAAATGTTTGCATATTCTTCTTCCCAACATATGGTTTCTAAGTAAATGACCTTAAGTAAGTCCTTTTGGGAAGGACTGAGAGAATAATTACTGTGTATAATTGTTATATTATATAGGGTCTTTCTTTTTGGGATCTAGCCTCTTTTAATCAGTGTTCTCTGGATCTGAAAACTGGCTCAAGTTCAGAGCAACAGCTTGGTAATTTTCATTGGAGCTGCTACCCTCAACCTCCTAATCATCCATCCTTGATTTCTTTTGGTTATACAGATTGAACAATCCCTGTGTTAGCTGCTCATCTATCTTTCCTCCTGGGATGCCATGTTCTATCAACCATCTCCATTGCTCTTTGTGGTTCAGATCTCTCTAATTGCCACTCTGACTTTGCTGCTCATTATACCTGCCTTGATTCTGACAGTTAAATACTGCCTCCTGGTCTCCACTGTTATTAGTAAGCCCAGCATCACCTACCATCTGCCCCGTCCTCCATATTAGAGCACTGTTAAGCTCCTAGTGATGCCAGTTCATCCCCCCAACTGGTCATACTGGATTAGGAGTACTTCTCCAATATGACCCTATTCTAATTACATCCACAATGAACCTACTTAAAATTCAGTTACATTCTGAAGTAGTAGGTGTTAAGTCTTCAAGATTCCTTTTCCAATGGGTTTGGGGGCTTTGTCAACTCATTGCAAATGATAATTGGTAAAGAAGGATCTTATTAAATCTGACTCTAAACTGTACCTCCCTTTTGTCCCCACCCCCACTCATTTCAAAATAAAGCACATCTAAGTTTTTTTCATTTACGTATTGGGTTTTCGCCCAAGGTTTCATTTGAAGAAGAGGCTCTAAAAGTGAAAAATAATGGGCCAGATAAACTTCCAGGTTAAGCAACAAAACCTCTTGTTTTATAACTCAAGAACCAAGGTCATATGACCTAGATTCAAATCCCAACTTAAAATTACCTCTTTGCCATAAAGGGAAAGTTAATCTAAATTCTCTAAAAATTACTTTCCTATTTGTAAAGTGGAATAAGTGGTTCCCTACTTCAGAGGGCTTCTGTAAGTATTAATTAAGATAGTCCAAGGAAAGTGCTTAGCACCATGTCCAGCTCCCTACTGTCAGCTCTTCTAAATATTTTATCTCCAAAACTTGTAGTGTCAGGTCAATAAGAATCAACCACAAGGACTGTAACATGGATGTGTTAAGTGGCAGTAAAGAGTCAAGTACATTTTTCTACATGGCTAACTTAAAAAACAAAATGAGAAGGGTACATAGGTGGCTCAGTGAGTTAAGCATCTGACTTCTGCTCAGGCCATGATCTCACAGCTTGTGGGTTCAAGTCCCATGTTGTGTTCTATGCTGATAGCTTAGAACCTGGAGCTTCTTCAAAGCTTCTTCTTCTGTGTCTCCCTCTATCTCTGCCCCTCTCCGGCTGGTTTTCTCTCTCTCTCTCTCTCTCTCTCTCTCTCTCTCTCTCTTTTCTCTAAAAAATAAAATAAAACATTAAAAAAAAAAGAGAGTCCCTGACCCATGAAAAAAATCCAGAAGCCTTGAAAGCCATAATCTACAGATGTCATCTCGTACTATTCTTACACCCAGACTCCCAACATATGTTGAAAAACACTGGAAAGATTCTGGAAACAAAGGGGAAATCACTTTTGTTCCCAGTCCTGAAGGAGGAGATTATAGACAAGTGAGGAAGCAGTGAAAGCCAGCACCAGAGTGAGGTGAGTGAGGGGCACAGGGCACAAAGATTAAGGTGGCATCAGCTCTAAGATCAGGAAGGGCCATCCTGTGATTGCACAACCCGAGAGTGAGAGCACCTTCTGAGTTCAGGGACCACAAAATTTTCTGCGTGCACATATAAAAGTGTGGTCTTACGTATTAAGAGAACAAAATGTTTTCAAAAGAGAAAAAATGTAAAGCTGAAAAGAAGTCCTTCATTTCAATAATGAAGAAAATAAGGCCAGGGAGCGAAGTGATTACTTGTAGCTCACACAGCTGGTGGTGGCCAGAGCCAGGACTGGAACTCACTCTCCTCCTTGGCAGAGTTCCCTCCACTGTGATGCGCAGACACCGTGGACCATCAAGGGAACATGCCAAGAATCCCAAATATTTTAGATGTGGGAATAAAATAAATTTGTAAAGACTTTAAAGTTATGAATTTAATAATTTTTACTAGTAGTAGTAGAAAAAAATCTCTAAACAGCATTTAATTCCAGATATATGAATGTTCTATTAATGGGATAAATGATTCTTTTACTCAGCTACTTCACCAGCACAAGAGGAGGGACATAGCTTTGGCATTACAGTGATAGTTCGTAGTAGGTAGTGCAAACCTATTGTTATATGCCAGGACCTGCACATGGATTATCTCTTTGATTTCTCAATACAGATCTATGAGGTAGGTGTTATTATTTTCACTGTTACTAATAAATAATATCAAGAAAAATAGTAAATTACTTTAAAAATAAATGACAGAAAATTATGGTCAATAAAAATTTTATGAATTAAAACATTCTATGAACAAAATTAAGGGCAAGAACAAAGAAGATACATATTAAGACTTTAGAAGTAACAGCAGAATTGTTTTTATTTGAATAAGTTCATGGGGCACCTGGGTAATTCATTTAAGACATTTAAGTGTCCAACTTCAGCTCAGGGCATGATCTCAGCATCCATTAGCTGGAGCCCTGCGTCTGGCTCTGTGCTGACAGCTCAGAGCCTGGAGCCTGCTTCAGATTCTGTATCTTTCTCTCTCTCTGCCCCTCCCCTGCTCTTACTCTGTCTCTGTCTCTCAAAACTGAATAAATATTTAAAAAATATTTTAATAAGTTCTAAATAATTATTAATAACATAAATTTATTTAGCAGAGATTTGCTTTTCCTATGTGTGATCTAGAGATTTTTTGTTACTGAAGGGGAAAGGATACATTTTAATTAAAAAATAAATACTATCCATAGAACACCAGTCATTGAAGAATGGAGTGATCCTAAGACATGGTGTCCTTTCTTTGTTTTGTTCTAAAGGGCAGGCATTTTTGGAATATGTTACCAAAACTGGCAACTTAATCATTTCTGTTGACTTTTAAAGTCACTCTTCTTGTTGGCTTGAACTAGCCCATGGTAACAAAAAACAAAGGCTCTTCTTGAGGATTTCTTGGTAAAGCAGGGCTGAGTTATGTGACAAGGTTAACCAGGTGATTCTGTAATTCTGTTTTGTCTGCCAGTGTTTCCTCCTGACACCAAAATTGGATGCAAGTGACTCGAAGGAGAGACTCCGTTGAAAGGAACTGCATACTTTTCCACAACATAGAAGTCATTTATTAAAAGATGACTACAACTTATATATGTTTGTATGTATATAAAATGTTTTAAGTAAACAAAAATTTTCAAAATTAGTTTAGATTTTGTCTTCACTACATTCTCAACACATGGTAGGAAACAAATAAAATAAGTGAACAGCATCAAAAGAAAATAAAATGCTAAAGGTTATCAACATAGTGCAATTTATTTTTCTCTTGTTCTCAAGTTGTTACAGAGAATAACCCATGATCTCCTAAACAGTCCTGATTATTATAAGAGCTTAAAATTAACATGCTCTAAGGTCACATTATAAAAGGATAAAGTATAAGAAATCTACTTTTCCAAAAATATGAAATGTAAATGGTAACTAAAGGAAATAGAGACAACAATGAAAGTTGTTTTAAAAAATAAATTTGAGAGTACCTGTGTGTCTCAGTCAGTTAAGCATCTAACTCTTGCTTTTGGCTCAGGTCATAATCTAATGGTTCGTGGCTTTGAGTCCCGCATTGGGCTCTATGGAGCCTGCTTGGGATTCTCTCTCTGCCCCTCCCCTGCTCTCTCTCTCACTCTCTCTCTCAAAAATAAAGAAATAAACTTTAAATAAATATGTGAAAAGTTATGCCAACATTCAAGTCATTTTTTCAAGAAATATTTAATGACATTGGCAAATTTTTATGACATAAAAATAAATGTAAAATGCCTAATATAAAATTTCACATATAGGGGCGCCTGGTTGGCTCAGTCGGTTAAACACCCAACTTCAGCTCAGGTCATGACCTCATGGTTTGTGAGCTCAAGCCCTGCTTATGGCTCTGGGCTGACAGAGCCTAGAACCTACTTCAGATTCTGTGTCTCCCTTCCTCTCTCTCTTCCTCCTCCCACCTCTCAAATATAAATAAATATTAAAAATTTTTTTTAATTTCACATATAGTATTATGGGTTGAAATGTTCATTTGTTGAAATCCCCAAATTTGAATGTTGAAGTCCTAACTTTCAGTACCTCAGAATGCAACTTATTTTGAAATAGTGTTTTTGTAGATGTTATTAAGATGAGGTCATATTGAAGAAGGGTGGACCCTTAATCCAATATGACTGGTGTCCTTATTAAGAAAAAAGAAAAAAAGGAGGGGCTCCTGGGTGGCTCAGTTGGTTGAGCATCTGACTCAGGTCATGATCTCGCTAATCATGGGTTTCAGCCCCATATCAGGTCTGTGTTGACAGCTCAGAGCCTGGACCCTGCTTTGGATTCTATGTCTCTCTCTCTCTGCCCCTCCCCACTCACACTCTGCTCTGTCTGTTTGTCTGTCTGTCTCTCTCTTTCTCTCTCAAAAATAAACAAACATTAAAAAAGTTAAAAAGAAAAAAAGGAAATTTGGGAACAGACATGCACATAGCGAAAGCACCATGTGATGATGAAAGCAGAGATCAAGATGATGTTTCTACAAACCAAGAAAGGCCACAAATTGCAAAAAAACCCACTAGATGTGAGGGTAAGGGCAAGGAACACATTCTCCTTCACAGCCCTCAAAAAACTAAGCCTACCCTGTTAAACTGTGTGTTAGCCAACTTGAGAATAAATTATATTTAAAAATAAATAAATAAACATTAAAAAATTCTGCTGACACCTTGATTTTAAGCTGCTAGCCTCCAGATGTGTGAGAAAATAAATCTCTGTTGTTTGCCATGCAGTTTGTGGTAATTTCTTTAGAGGACCAATATTTTCAATATCGACTGAATTTTGCTAATAAGTTGTACGTGTGTAGGTGTGGGTGAGGGTGGGAGGGTGGGGGTGTATATGTGTGTGTGGTTATGTGTGCGTGTGACTTTCTCAGTGATGCTTCCATGGTGACAGAACACATCTTTCCTAGTGATCCTGTTTAAAATTGCCGATTCTCATCCCATACATTTTCTTGCTTTATTTTATCTAATTGCAGCAGTCACTATCTGAGCCAATTGCCTGAAGAGCTGATGCATCTGACCATGCACTCTGCGAGCCTGCAAACGATGGGCAGTTGGCATGTTGAAGGGCAAGGTGGCCTGGGGCAAGCAGAAATGGAGACAGTCAGACAACTTAAGGCTCAAGGAGAATCTCATGAAGTCTAGTCTTTGCCTGCTGTTGTATTTCCTTCCTGTGTGGTTTGGCTTATTCCTGCTGATTGCCAGTGGGTTCTTAGAACAATGGGACCACTTCTGAAAAAGCCCTTCCCTGAGAGGATCCATTCTTCAAGGCTCAGTCCAGATAAAATCTCCTACTGGAAGCTTTCCCCAACCACTCAGTCAGAAGTGACTCCTTCTCTATAATCCTCTTAGATCTTTCCACAAATCATCCTTACTACCAACTTATGTGCACATTTGTAAACTCTAAGTTCCTTGAGGCTAAAAACATGATTATACACTTCGTTTTTTCCTTGCTGTCTAGAACACCTTCTGTGCTTAATAATAGGTCTTTGGAGTAGGAATCAATGCCTAGCCATTTCCTGGTTATATAGGAAGGATATTTGATGTCATAGTCTGGAATTGTTTACTTTTATGAAATAGAAATCCATGGGAAGAAGCTCATATTTTAAAAAACAGGTCTAGAAAGATGCAAGAGAATCTTATGGAATCCAATTGCAGCATCATAGTCTAGGTTTAGGGAAGAACCAACATTTTCATTAAGCTCCTATCTGCATTCCCCTCTTCCTGGGACTGCGTGGTTCTCTCCAGCCTATCTGCTGTCTGTTCCATCCTCCCCTGCAGACCCCTCAAGGCTGTTTCTGTTCCTTCATCGCATAAACTTATGTGCAGTAGTATTACCTTGCTGTGAGGCAAACTCCAGCCCCAGCTCAATGCCATCTTATAGTCCGAGATTCACATCTTTTTGTTAAGAACAGTTTTCCTAAGCCCTTAGAAGTTGTCAAGGGAAAGGATATGATTGGCCTTGGCTAGCCATGGTCAGATTAAGACACTTAGAGGCTCTAAACACTAAAAAGATTATGTTCCTCCTACATAATGAAAATTATTCTCAGCAATTTAATGAGTGTGAGAAGGGTTTCCTGGGTAGCTCAGTCGGTTAGGTGTCTGACTTCAGCTCAGGTTGTGATCTCACAGTTTGTGAGTTTGAGTTCGGTATCAGGCTCTGTGCTGATAGTGTGGATCCTGCTTGGGGTTCTCTGTCTCTGCCTCTCCCTTGCTCTCTTTCTCCCTCTCAAAAATATAATAAACATTTTTAAATAAATAAGTGTGAAAAAGTCCACAACAACCTGTTTTTTCCCCAATGACTACTTCAATTAAATTTTTTTCCCAAAAATAAATATTGTCATAACCTCCATTTTTCTGGTGCCTCAGTAGTTACCTACTGGGTAATCTGGCTGGAGTCTATTCAATAAATTGTCTCCCCAGGTCAGGCTTGCATCTCTGCTCCAATCAGCCTTGACCAAGAGACAGGGCCATGTAATAAGGAAGGCTGCCCTCCAAAGGCTGTAAATCAGCAAAGTTCATTTAAAAGGCCATCAAATGAGACAGGCAAGAATAACACACACACACACCATATCTAGTGGTGTTCACTGTGGAAAGATATATGCCTCGACCTCAGTTTTCTCCCTCTAGTTAACCAATTCATGGGTAAATTAATTATGTTTTCTCTTTTATAAGGTATTCCAAAAAATATATAAGTACCTTACTGGCGTCATTGGTTCATGCTATAGAAAAGGGTGTGCTTCTGTCTCAGGAAAGTATCACCATCAGTTATAATCTAATTTTTAATGTATCTTAGTGCTTTACAATCCAATCCAAAGGTTATTATTGAATTTTTATGCAGTATCCTTGTAACCTTCAAGTCGACCTCCATGAAAACAGTGTTTACATTTTTCAGGCTAGACTTCCATTGTTTACATTATCCTCCCAGTTTATAAATGCCATTTCTCTGTATATTTTTAACTAAATAGAAGCAAAACCTGTCCTTATCTCTACTGAAAATATGATACTCCTGGCATATGAAATCATTTAACAAATAGTTTTGGAAACATTGAATATAATGTTATAGATCTACAAGACCATAATAGGTATGGTAGGCAAAATTATAAGGTTCATGGCCTCTCTCATTCAATTAAACAGTAACTGAGGTGCTCTTATGAAGGGATCTTACAGATGTAATTAAAGTCCTCAATTGACTGTCCTTAAAATAAGGAGATATTCTGGGTGGGGCTGATTCAATCAATGGAATCCTTATAAAAGAAGGCTTAGGTTATTTCCTGAGCCAGATTCCAAATAGCAGCTAAGTCAGGGCATCTGGGTGGCTCAGTCAGTTAAACCAAATAGCAGCTAAGTCTATAAGATCTGGGTTCTCCTTTCTCTGTATATCCACTTTTGGACTAATGTCTACGGAAAACAGCTTTAACCTGTGTCCATTGCATTCTATCCTGCCTGTGATCTTCTCTTCCTACCTGTTGCAGTCCTATGAAATGCAGACTTGCTTAGCCAGCTCCCATAGTTATATTAGCCAATTCCTTATAAGTAAATAAATAGATTTCTGCATATATGGACTATTCTTGTTATATATATATGTCATATATACACATATAACTTGCTACATAGAATTTGTTATATATATTTGTTATATACATGTTTATCTATCATCTATCTTTTTAAAAATTTTTTAAATGTTTTGTTATTTTTGAGAAAGAAAGAGATGGTGTGAGCAGGAGAGGGTCAGAGAGAGAGTGAAACACAGAATCCAAAGACAGACACCAGGTTCTGAGCTAGCTGTCAACACAGAGCCTGACGCGGGGCTGGAACCCATGACCTGTGAGACCATGACCTGGATGCTCAACTGACTGAGCCACCCAGGCATATCTATCTATCTATCTATATATCTATATATCTATCTATCTATCATCTATAGCTGGAGAGAGCCACATGGTGTGTCAAGGAATTAGAACAGAGTCTAGAAGCTGAGAGGAGCAAGCAAATGAGGTCCACAGTGTTAGAACCACAAAGAACAGAATTCAGCCAATGGCATGACTTAGTTTGGAAGCAAAAGCTCGAAACTCTTGTCTCCAGAGAACTCAACCCACCCAATACCTTTATTTCACCCTGTGGTGCCCTGAGCTAAAAGCCCTACCATGCCATATCACATTTCTGACATATAAATCCTTGAAGTAAAAAGAGGAGTTTTTTAAAGAAACTACATTTGTGGCAATTTGTGACACAGCAATTGAAAACTAATATGGAAATAGTATGAAGTTTGAGCATCTTAATAGTCCAGGGAAAAGGATTCCAGCATGTAGAGAACAAGGTATGTTTTTGTTTGTCCACCATTCATTTCTCCTTTTTATGGTTATCCTAGAAGATCTGCCCTTCCTCTTCCATTGTGATTGATATGGAGTTGACCCCATCCTTTACCTTAGGATGACCTAAGTCTGGCTAAAAAGATTCCATTAGAGCTTCCTTTGGAATTGTTGGAAAGGAGAAGTTCATTCAAGGAGAACGCCCTGTAGATACTAAAACTATCACCAGAAAGTAAAGACTAAAAGATGGAGTCCTAATCCTGATGATATCATCTGCCCTAATATCCAACCATACCAGAAAGTAAAGTCCCAGTGCTGTTCAGTTATATAGGTCAGTACATTTCCCCTTTTGCTTAAGTCAACATCGAGACCCAAAGGAAGCAACCACCACAAGTTTACAACGAAAAGAAGTCTGGCAAGAGTACAGCCTCTAACCAAAAACCTCAAACTCTACATTTTCTCATGTACAAGTGTCTGAAAGAACACTATAAACCACACTTCAAAAATATAATCCAGAGTGCAAAACTAAAGATGAGCACGTGTGGTTTCTATTATAGGAAAGATTATAATATCTAAACATCACTTCTTCAGGAAAGCTATGTACCGGTCGGGTACATCTGTTACAGGCTTTTAGGGCACATGTACTTCCCCTTGTGCAGCACATTGCTATGATAATCATCAGATATTTGCTTACATAATTGCCTACTTGGTGTCTGCCTTCCTTGAGCAGTCTGAAGTTCTTTGAGGGAAAGGACTGTGCTTTGTTAATCACTCTATTCCTGGGGCTGTCCCCGACAGGTGCCTAGGGGTATTACTGATTGAACAAATGAGAGGACACGAATGTGGCTAGGATTCATAAAGAAAAAACTTTTCTTAACCTATTTGAGAGAATCTTTGTATACTGCATGTGGTTGAAGTCTGAATTAGTTGTGCTTAACGTAAGTGAATTTTGTTTCATCACTATTCTTGAGATAATCTTACACAGATTAGCTTCATATTTTCTTCCAGAAACTTCACTGAAATGAGAGCTACCACATGGAAACTATTTTACAAATTACAAAGTACTTTTCACATATATTAGCTTCCTTAATACTTACAAAAGTCCTAGGAGGGAGGACCTGAGGCTCAGGGAGGCTAAGTGCCTTACCCAGGGTCACATGCATGTGGTGAAGTGGAGGCAGGCACAAACCCCAGTCTCTGGACTCCAAATTTAGTGCAATTCTTCTGAAGAAAATGAGCATGTGAATTCACATTAGTTCTTCCTTAGCATTAGCCATTTCAATATTATTTTAAGCTGCATGTGCGTTAAGTAAGATATGACTGAGAGCTGAAAGAAACAGGGAGCGCACTGGAATTCAGCTATTCTAAATGACAGTGTTATATGTTACATTTTAGCCAAATGAGTGAAGCCCATATGCACTCAAGTGTGAGTGTGTGTGGGTGTGTGCTGTCTTAAAGTCGGAGGGAAAGTCTACTTAGTTGTTGAGATCAGTCAGCATTTCTCAGTCATATTTTATCTTATCCCAGTGGAAATATTTATTTTTATGTTGCTTTTGTAAAGACTAGTGTATATTTGTCTTCTTTTTTATGAGAAAAGTAACTTATTTTCCAGGAAGGAATCGCTTTGGGGTAACAAGCCATTGCTTCCTTGAGGTTGCACGGTTAAAAAAAAGTTTATGGGGGTGGGACCTGTTTTCTTCCTTTTATAATTGTCATAATCCACCAGAAATAAGATGTAATTCCGTGTAGCTCTACGGCTGTCCCACAGATGGATGGTGTAACATGTCTCTGTTTCCTCCAACTCTAATCAAAATCCCCTACTTCTGTCCTCTGCACTCACTCACGGTCCCTGTAAATGTCACTTGGTAATGTATATGAGTGTGCACGGCCAGAGGTAACAGGGCCTGCTCACGTCGTCCTGTCAGCGATGCGCTGCCTTATGTCGTAAACAGTAAATCCTTTATGCTGAAAGCCTGTTCATTTTCACACCGTTAGCTTGTTCACTAACAGTTGTCCAGATTTTTAAATTCAGCCTCTTACACTAATCCTGCAACTGCTGGTCCCAGACAGGTGCAGGGATCAGACCGGCTCAGTTAAGTAAAACATCTGGCCCAAAAATGATAATAGGCTCTTTTTACTCCCTCAAGTCATAGGAGGAATGTGAAGTTTTCAAATATTAAATCACACAATTAGGCCTTAATATTCACATAAACATATACATCCACCTCTCCCTTCTGTCTGTTCTCTCTCTGTCTCTCACACATGCACAAACACAAACACACACATGTGCACACGCAAACACACATATGCACAGTACACAGCAATATTCTATTTATTTTATAAAACAAGACCTCTAAATAGCAGTCAAGGAAATATAAAGATCTAATTCTGTGTAGACAGCCTTCCAGCAGCTTCGTTTTTGGGCTTCAGCAGGTATTGTGGTACCGTTCTCATAAGGGCCTAAAGATAACTTTTTTGCAGGAAGCTCATCACTAGTTTCAATGACAGTCTCAAGTTTTATGACTTTATGAGTTAAAAGAAAATTACTGATGATTTGATATGAGAAATTCCCGAGGATGGTGTTCCTCCCATCCAGGCATGGGTTCTAAGTAGGATAAACTCCTGACATTTATGATTCCTCCTAGCTCTAAATGTGTGTTAATTTCATGGTTCCACCACACGCTGTCTAGTTTTCAATAGAATAATGTAAGTATCACAAGGATTCTTGGTTTTCAACAAAATTGAGAATTTCTTCAGAAAACATACTATCAGGGGGTTTCCCCAAGTACCCTTTCAGGGCTGAAGACAACATTTCTGCATTTCTCGCCAGAGCCACCCACTAGAATATGTACGTACCATCATTATTGTTCCATGAAGAACAGTGTTTTTATGAATCCTGGTTAGCCAAGTTTGATTGGGATCAGTTGTCAGGAAAAGGCTGGATGAGGGATTAAAATGGCAGATCTCACCAGGGTCAATGTGAGGACAATAAAAACTGAAAAAGTAAATTTGCTTAGGGCTGGCCTTCCTGACACCAAAGACTGGTATATTATTGTGGGTCCCAGTGCAAAATGAGAACGCAGGAATTCTGGCTTAAAAAGTAAGAATTTCAAGATGGCAACAGCAGAGCATTAAACCAAGCATGGGGCCATTCTAAACACATGACCTCATGTGAGTGCATAGGTCACATGCCAAAGAAGCTGGCCCTTCTGCCCCCTACAACCTCATGGCATATCCACCAGACTGTATGCACTCTGAGGTAAAGAGAGTTACTTTTCATCTCTGGAGCCCCATTATTACCTAGCACAGTGCCTGCCTCATTTTCATTCTCCATAAATGTAGGATGGGCTAGATCTTGGTATAAAGTTTAGATTTTAATTGTCAAGTCATCAGTTAGCTATTCTGAAGGATATGTGGTTCCTCTATGAGCAACCTCAGTATCACCTGAGAATTTGATAAAAATGTACATTTACTGGCACCACTCCAGTCCTACAATATCAGAAACTCTGGGGTGGGACCCAAGAAACTGTTTTAACAAAACTTTGAGGTGATTCCAATCACAGAATCATTTGAGAGCCACTGGATGAGGAAATAGGTAAACGGAACTTTTAGGAAGGCAGTGATAGGAAAAAGCAGGAGAAAGAAAAGATCCAGAAGCATTAAGAAGGAAGGACTGCCCAGATATAATGACTAAGTGCTGGCAAGGAAAGGACCTTGTAAGATGACTCCTATGTTTCTAGCTGTAGTGACTACTTTGTTGGGGTACCACTCACTGACACGAAAAGAGAAGGGTAAGGTTGCAGGAAATAGGAAGAATTTAGTTTGGAAATAAATGAAGTCACAGAAGAAGATCCTCACTCTCTTTTCAGACCACTTGCCTATCTTCAGCTATCCAGAATCATTTAATGATCATTGATTAAAAGACAACAAAAGTGTATTTTCTCTGAAATAATCAATTGGCTATAATGAAGTTAGTTCAACCTCAATCTACATATACACACTCATTACTTTGGGGATACCCAATCCCCCACTATGGAGGAAAATAAAACACCTAGAGCAGTAAATGATGATAAAGGCTAGTTAGAACCAATTATAACTGCTGGAGGAAAAAAGTCAAGAAGAGAGAAGGGGCTGGGGTATGAGTAAAGAGGAGACAGAAACTCTGTAGGCAAGGTGAACATAGTATACCATCATATATCATATCATATCATATCACACCACATGTCATTTATATATACATCCTATATAATATAATATATAATAGAAAATAAAAAATGAAATAGAGACTCAAAGAAAATATACATAAAATGTGTATCAGATAAACCATTTGCATCCAGAATATGTAAAGAACTTCCAGAACAAAATAATAACAATCTGTTTCAAAAATAAGCAGAAAAGGGTCACCTGGATGACTTCTCTCCTCACTAGGTTACATGTCTGACTTTGGCTCAGGTCATGACCTCATAGTTTGTGAGTTCCAGCCCCATGTCCAGCTCTGTGCTGTTGCTCCCAGCCTGAAGCCTGCTTCAGATGCTGTGCCTTTCTCTCTCTCTGCCCCTTCCCTGCTCACCCTCTGTCTCTTTTTCTCTCAAAAATAAACAAACATTTTTACAAAATGGGCAGAAAATTACTCCAAAAGAAAAGATACACAAAACAAATAAGCATAAGGAAAGATGTTCAGCAGTACTACTTACTAGTAAAATGCAATTAAAATACAATTATCACTACAGACTGTAAGAGTTGTTAAGTGGAGGCCGAGGTGAGAGGCGAGAAGGAGGCCAAGTTAAGGAGCAAAGGGAAGCCTTTATTGGGGTCTGCAGCCCCCGGGGCGAGGTTCCGAGACTCGGGTGAGGGGAGTCAGGGAAGTCGCACCCTGTACGGGTGGGCTAGGTATTTTATAGGGAAAGGGTTCCGGGTTTGGCTCCCCGAGGGAGAGTTGCCAAATAAGGGTATTTTTTAGTGCAGTGGCGGGATGGGATTGGTTGGGCCTTTTGGTGGGTTGTGGGGTGAGTTGGAGCTCCGTGATTGGCTGCTATTATGGTGTTTTCTCAAATGAGCAGGACATTCCAGGGCTGCTGGTGGGGGTTGCTGGCGCGTGGAGCTCCCCGCTGTGGCCCACAACAAAATGGCCTCTAAGCTGCCATCTTAAGGTAACTCTTACACAGTCCTAATAAAATAGCTAAAAATAGAAAGACTGAAAATACCAGATGATCAGGTGATAATGCCAAATGTTGATGAAAGTGAAACCCTCATAAGTTGCTCATGGGAATGCAAAATGGTACAACTACTTTGGAAAATAGTTTGGTAAGGTCTTAAAAAGCAAAACATAGAACCCATAAATCCCACTCCCAGATATTACCCAAGAGAAATGAAAATATAATATTCATACAAAGATTTGTACGACTATAAGCAGCAATACTCATAATTACCCCAAACATCAAACAACAGGAAGGTCCCTCAACCAGTGAATTGATAAACCAATTGTAATCCATGCACACAATGGAGTACCACTCAACAGTATGTCAGTGAAGCACATATATCAGTGGAGCACAGCCACTTATATATGTACAACAAAAATGATGCTCAAAAATATTTAGTATTAACAAAATCCTGCTCTTTTTAGACAAAGGACCAGAAAAAGGGCAGCCCAGCAAGACAGAAATATTTTAGACAATAAGTGTTCTACTCCAACCAAACATCTAGGAAAAACCTTGGGCCCATCTCCACCCATGCTAGCAAATGTCAAGTAAAGAGCTTACACTTTCACTCTCCACAGACTGAAATGAAGTGCCCCAAAGCTGTATGAGGGTGGTGTCAGAAAAGACCACATAAGGGGCCAAGAGTCTCATCTCCACCAAAGAGTATTGAGGCCCCTACCCATAGTGTCAGTGGAGACCACATGGAAAACCTGGACTTCTCTCCTCACTAGGCATTATTGAGGCATTTGTACCTCTCCCTGCTAGTTGTTGTCAGAAAAGGCATAGTGGTGACTCAGGACCTCACCATCACCCAGTGGTGAGGCCACCTCCTTAACCTGGGGCCAGCGAAGACCAGCTGGAGAGGCAGAACTCCTCCTACTCCCACGCAGCAAAAGTGAGGAGTCTTCCTCATGGAGGCCCAGCGGGAAACCTGGAACTGTGCCACTACCTGATGATAACAAAGTGTTTTCCTGGAAAAATAGTGTCAGAGAAAGCCAGTTAAAACAGATCTGAATTTTCATAACATAATACCAAAACATCAAGCTTTTAACTTTATTTATTAATTTTTTTGGTAGTTCTATTTTAATTTTTTATTTTTTAAAATAGTTAATTGTCAAATTGGTTTCCATATAACACCTAGTGCTCTTCCCCACAAATGCCCTCCTCCGTCACCACCACCTCTTTTCCCCCCCTCCCCCTCCCCCTTCAACCCTCGGTTCCTTTTCAGTATTCAGTAGTCTCTCAGGTTTTGTGTCCCTCTCTCTCCAACAGCCAAGCTTTTAACTTTAAAAACCACTTGTTATACCAAAACCCAAAAAATACATCAAAGAGAATGAAAAAAGACAGATAGATGCCAACACCAAGATGGTGATGAATGACTATAGACACATGGTTAAGTTCATCAAGCTACACTGAAATGGATTGAATTTTATGTAAATTTTACCTCAAAATAGACTTAAAAAGGCAAACAAAATGAAATGCACAATATTTAAAATTATTTTATTTAACAGTTTAAAAAATACTTTAATTTCCTAATAAGGACTAGTTGATTGAATGTGTTTCATGACTTTTGAAAAATCTTTGCTTAATACTTTGTGATACAACAATTGCAAGGCCTTTTCTATATCCAGTGCATTCTGTTGAAGGCTCAGGTTTTCATGGTTGCTAGAGTTTGTCAGAACTGAATATAATCATCGACTCTGCCACCTGGCCCTCGTACTTGCATTATCAGCATCATCTTCCCCCCATATTTGTTTTTACTGAGGGGGCAAAAATATTTTTAAGTCCTTATCCATTTTATTTCATGACAATTCAATAATACAGTCCCCATGTCCACTTAACAAAACTACAACAAAATGACCTACAAGTGAATAATTGAGTGAAAAAAGCTCTACTCTGAGTCTCTCTGTTGATGGAACTCTGGTCTTTCCCTCAGAATACCCTGCATACTTAATATAACATGTGGACTGAGCAAGGGTATGTGTGCCATTTTGTATGTTAAATACTAGTAAAGCATAATTCTTACTTTTAGGTAATATTTTAAAATTAATATAATACATATTTTTCCATACCTCAATGGATTGTCTTAAACACCCCAGGTACATGAACAGCCACACTGGAAACCGCTAGATTAAACCATTAAAAAAATTTTTTTAAACCACTCAGATACCCTTCAAATACTCTATGACTTACTAGAACCTTCCTTGATCAGTTTGAATTGGATAAGATTATATTTTAAGGAGGAAGACTTTCTGCCCATCTATTTTTGCTTATGAAAATTTATTTCTTTGAACATTTTTCCATGGGGATCTAAGGTGTCTGTGTGACAATTATGAGAGGAGCCCTTACAGCATCACTTTCACATTTAGTAGTATCATTAAGATTTGCCACTTCTTCATTCAGAAGACTATGTCCCCATATTACAATATCTTCCTAAATGTCTGGTGCATATTCTGTTCCACAAAACACATTGAAGCCACTCAGTATTCCTAGCCATGAAATAGCAGTAGAATCACAGACCCACCAAGCATTTAGAACTGGAACAAATCTTAGGGTTCAGGAGTTTATAGCACTTTGTCACTGTCCATGTCCACATTCTAAATGATGATTTTGAGGTGAAAGGCCCTTGTTCAAGTGAAAGCTCTCAAATAACCCAATCTTCAGACATCATGAGCTTTTAAATCATGAATCATCCACAATCTATGCGTAATAATTAATCTAATATTATACATTTCTGTTCCTTTATTTATTTCCATGAAATCAGAATATATGGATTTTTCCCTTTTGGCAAGGCAGAGATTGAGAAAAAGAAAAAAGGCAGTGGGGAGTCCAACTTCTTAGTGTAATGAAGTATTTTAACTGGAATGTTTCAGTTGTGGCACCCTGGGGAAAGCTGGTCTCCAACTTGAGAGTGTGAAGTATTTTACAAACAGTGTAAAGAAAGCAGATGTATTGGCAAGAAAGTTACTGCTTCTCCCAGCCATGTTTTTTTTTTTTTTTTACTTAAAAACAAAAGAGATGCTCCTAAAGCAACTGACGTTTTCAGTGTGAGATATAATATTGGTCATCTATTAATTGATATGTATTTTCAACAAAGAATTATTGTATTACGTATTTTAAACAAATAAATACATTATTTCCAGCGGTAGGCATTTTTTTTCATTTTCATGTGTATTTACCTTAACAATTCAAGATAAACTCCTATTAAACAAAGGTTACATAAAATGGTCACATGTATGTGACCGAGGCAATCTTCTAAATCTCCAAGTTTTGCTATATGCAATTTATCTACCTCACATTATAATTTATATGTGGTTCTAAGGTCTATTTTTTAAATTTATGTTATTTAATTCATCTACAAATTGATGGTTTTTAAAAAATTTTAATGTTTATTTTTGAGAGAGAGAGAGAGCTTGAGCAGGGGAGGGCCAGCAAGAGAGGGGACACAGAATGTGAAGCAGGCTCCAGGCTCTGAACTGTCAGCATACAGCCTAACACAGGACTCAAACTCAAAAACCATGAGATTATGACCTGAGCCAAACTTGGACACTTAACCGACTGAGCCATCCCTGCACCCCTACAAATTGATATTTTTAATGAGAACATGGTAGTCTATTCTCTAAACACCAGCATTTTACCTGAAAAATTCTTTGCCTTTAGGTATTTAGATTACAAATCTCTTTACTTCCTACAAAATACAATTATAAGTGACATTCAAATATTTCCTTACTGCTTCCAGTGCTCTTCTCAGGTGGGATTCTTCAATTTCCAATAAATTCCAGGCCTTCTGCTAACATGGCTCTCCTGGTGATGGGAAAACCCAAAGGAAGTCTGTGTAACCACAAGCCAAATCCTGTAAGGGAGGTCTGACAATTGTCCTAATTCCTTTGTTTTCACCCCTTCAAGGTAGACATTATGAATTCTTGATATCAATCTAATTTACCATTCAGAACATAGAAAACTTTTTTTCTATTCTATTATAATGCATGGAAAGTAAGCCAGCATAATTTCTAAACAAGGAGTAGTTTTTATTATGAAAATCACAAATAAAATGTTTTCCTCTTTTATTGCAGTGTAGACTATGTCCTTTAAAAAAGGCGTTCCTTGGATGGAGCTTGCTTCCCTTGAAAAGGACAAATTATTGCTTCATGATGTCAGAAGGTCTCATGTCTACTGAGATTTTCTAGGGATTCTCATAAAAAGTTTATGAAAATGTAATATTATTATATTTATTCATTTGTCCATTCATTCATATTCTTGGGAAGGTCAAATGAACTTTTTTATATCATATTTGTACTTCAGTTAGGAACATAATTATAATGGATGGCCTTCTTTTTATTTTCTCTAGAAAACTACTCTGCATTATTTACCTTTGTCATATTTATTACCTGCAACAGCTTCTGACTGCATCTGGATCTTCTCTTAAAACCTCACATTTTAGTTTTCTCACTCTGGATTAGGCTAGTAAGTTTGTCATGATCTTCATGAAATGCATTTCATCTTTCTGTAGGAAATCACCATCCTACAATAAACCAGAAACAAATCCATATTTTTTTGACTTGGATCTTTTCTGGAATAAATCTAAGAAGTCATCGAGGTCATGACTACAAGAAGAAATGAAAATATTACCTGTGTCTACCTATCCTTCAGCTTTCTACTCAGAAACCCAAAGTCACTAGTATCACATTCCTGTGTGTTCTTCACTGCCATTTGATGTAACAAAAGTAAGTAATGAGAAGATTAAACTACTCCACACTATTCCTCAGAGTATGGTTTAAGAAAGCAGATCTATTGATAGGCCTCCACTATTAGCCTTCATCTTTCTGTTGGGTCAGTGCCCACTACCACCCATCCCTTTCTCCTGGATGGGCAAATGGGCTTCCTCAAGCCAGCTGAGGATTGTGCATTATTTGGGCATGTTTTATGGATTCTGAACTGCTGCCTGGTTATAAGTGATGATGAGATATCAAAGTGGAAATATTCTGGACATCTACAAATATGGAGTCGGAGCCCATATGGGAATACAGAGCTAAAGTTCTGAGACATGTAAGGATGAATACATGAGTTCAAAGCATGAGGAAGTATTAAACTGAGGGAAAAAAGCATTGTCTGGGGATGGGAGGAGAGAGAAGGAAAGAGAAACAGAAACAAATAAGCTGGAAAGGTTGGAGCATAACTAGGAAAACCTAGTGTCATTTGAGCCCAGAGAAGAAGGCCTTGAGACTGATGATTTACCTTCTCAAATAACTCAGATAATCCATGTCAAATAGAAAGACTTTCAAAAGGCATTACATTTAATATCTGGGACATCTATTAATAACTTTATGTAAATTTCAATGATGAAGTTCTTGTGAGTACGCATGTAATATTTTCTTCTACATAGACATGTTGAAGGAAAAAGAAAGGTAATTTTTTATACTTTCCTTGAAAGAAAAAAAAATAACATTTGGAAGTTAGGTTATTTGGGTGAAGGAAACAAAGCCAGAGCTGAGAGAATTGATTGAATATTTACTCTGATCTGCTTTCTCTAGAAAGACCTCCCTGATACCCCCAGCGACACCTTCGTGCCTGTTCTTGAACCATGTGGCACATCACACACTGCCCTATAATCAATGACTCACTGGACTGGGCTGAATTCTGAATCCCTCAGAGGCCTGGGACTCATTTCTCTCTTTTTGATCTGGCAGTGTCTAATCCAGAGAAGGAGTGCATTAAATATTTATGTAATAAATGAATGAATGACATGCCTACAGATTGGCATGGGGGAAAACAAAGGTGTCAGTGCTTATTGGAAAATCTCCTCGCGTTTTATGCAAAGCCTTTTCAACCATAATATGCACATTGCCAGGATTATTACATTTGCTAAGATTTGATAGGCTCTTTTATGAAAGATTTTCATTCGTATTCACACACACACAAAAACCAAAACGGACACATTAATAAGTGCTGAGACTAACCAGTCTATCTTCCCCTTTAACTGGCAGTATTCACAGTGACTTTATTGTGTGAAATAATGTTGTTTCCTCCTCCCTTTATGTTGCTTATGTCTGACCTTCCATTAAAAGTTGCTTAGAAACTGCTTAGCAAATAGTCAGTGGTGCTCCTCGCTGACAACTTCCTTTTGTGACTTTTCAGCTATTCTATCAGTCCGTTCCCTTTCCATAAGTGTTTTTAGGCTTCTTTTCATCTTCTTTCAACAGACAAGACTAAAGCCCAACATTTTCCCTCCATTGAAAGGAAACATTCACAGCTTCTGAAGCTTTGCTCTGCCATATACAAGCAGCCGCCCTACACCTGCCAGTTAAGGAAAGAGTAGATTAGCAAAGCTTTCGTGGGCTGTTGATTTTTATTAATGGCTTTGCACAGTGTGCTTAAGCAAGTCATAAAGTTAAAAAAAAAAAAAAAAAAGGAAAGTCCATGATGCTCACTGAAACCAACCAGACTTGGAGGACATGGTATCAAAGAACATGAGGCTTCCTTTAACAAACAGCAAAGATTAATTCACATTCTTCTGTGAACACAAGCCAAGCTAGAATCTTAAAAGAGAATTTTGCAACGGCCAAGAAATGGGACCTTCCTCAAGATGGCAGCATGCAGAATAAATCATTCCTCTCTGCTTTCCTCATCTCAACACTTTTACTGATGTAACTGATCAAGTTGAACTGCACACCAAGAACAGTTCTGAAAAAGAAGGGGATTCAACACACCCTTTATTATATGCCTACTGTGGATAAGGTAATATTCTAGAGTCTAGACAGTGAGTGGCAGTAGGAAAGGCACAGTCCTTACTTACAAGGAACTCACAATCATGGGTGGGGAGGGGACAGAAGATACAGTGAACAACTCTAAAATCCTATCTGCTATGCTGGCTCTATGAGCAAAGTGTTGCAAGAGCAATGAGAATAACACTAAGAAGGGGAAGTAAAAGTGGAGGGGGCCAGAGAAAACTTCACGTTGATGAGGAACTCAAACTAAGCTTGTATAAAAGGGATTCTATGAGGCGAAAGCCATTGTGGAGACTTGAGAGGTGTGTGTGGAAGAACAGAGGGGCAAGCACACCAGTTTTCCTTGTGATAAGGCATTGACTGTCAGCCTTTGATCCAGCCAGCAGAAATAATTTTTCCCTCACATGCTACCTTCAACCATGGTATTGTGGGACCTGGGTAAATCATTCAGATGATGTATATTTTGCTGATATTTTTTATACCCAAACCAGCACAGATAATAGGACAGTGCATTTTTTCAGATTTTCAGAAAATTTATATGAAATTATTATCAATCAAGAACATGTTGCCTACTATCCCATTCTGAAGACCCTAAGGAAGAAATTGCTCTTCCTGATCTCAGTATTAGGAATGACTGTGCTTCCCCTGAACAACTGGGCATTCAGTTAAATTTTCTCATTGACTGCTAACAACTTTAACATCAACAGAGTGTTAAATAGCGCTGAGCTAGTAGGGGCACCTGGGCGATTCAGTCAGTTATGCATACAGCTCTTGATTTTGGCTCAGGTCATGATCTCACAGCACAAGAGATTGAGCCCCGTGTCAGCCTGCTTGGGATTCTCTCTCTCCTATCTCTGCCCCTCCTCCACCCTCTCTCTTTCTCTCTCTCCCCAAATAAATATATAAGCTTTAAGCAAAATGTTTTTAACTAGCAGCAAGTATATATAATCTATTGTGTACACTGCTGTGATAGTTTAATCCCAGCTGCATTTTACATACCTATGCTTTTTTGTCCGTTTCTTTCTTGTTAATCCTAATTTCATTTAATTTTCTATTTTATGTATTCTTTAAATCCTTTTTGAGACAAGTTAGAATAGATATGAATGAAAAATAAAATAAATATATTTAAAAATATATACAGTTAATGGATCATGTTCCCTGAAAATAACCACGTTCAACTAAGTCACAATCCAGAAAAACCAAAGCGATATAGTAACTGGTTTAAAGCCAGTTGAGAAATTGTTACACAAGAACACCTTACATTCTTAATGTTGCTTTATTACACTAATATAAACAAAGTTGAAAATTCTCAGTTAAATGGCTTTTTATGATTATAAGTCTCTACTATTTATACCTGAACTTTAAATAACTAGGTATCATGACATCAGTCATCAGAAAAGAGTAATTTTCAACAACCTAAGAAGATGAATATGCTTTGAGAATCCCTGTTATTTTTATTCTTGACACTTTCTAGAAACCAATGCTAGGGAGCCATTATTCCAATATTTCCATCACATATTAGTGTTCGGCCATTTTGTCAAATCCATAAGCTTTTGCCTGCATTTGTCTTCCTAAAATTGAATACAAAAGTTACATAAATTTGGATGAACACAGCATTCTCCAGAATGAAATGAAGATTTTTTTTCCAAAAATGCTCATGTTTTGTTTAAAAGCCTCCTTTTCCACATTAAAAAAAATGCATTTGCCTCTCAAATCTTTCCCTTCTCTTTTATTGCCCATATTCAGGACAGTCACATATTTAAAAATTGGGACTTTTAATAATTTCCAGAAGCAGAAGCAGAAGAGTTTTTCTGTGCAGACCTGCCCTATGTATAGAGATTGCTACAGCTTTCAACTTTTTCACTTTTCTTGCTGAAAAAGAGAAGGGAGCAGCCATTCATTACACACCTACCACATGGCAGGTGTTTTGCCAAGTGCTTTGTATACATTGTCTCTCTTAATCCTCATGGTAACTCTATGAGGAAGGCAGTTTTATCCCTGTTTTATAGCTCAGGAAACCCAAGCTCAGGGAGGTTAAGTAACTTGTCCTGGGTCACCCAACCACTGGATGGATTATGACCTTGGCTCTGTCTGACTGCAAAGCACTTGGCCCTTTCACAAAATGTGCCACCTCCCACCTTGCATATGCTTTGCAAGACCTTTTCTCTTTTTGCTCTGATATTTAAACTTAGTTTATAGAATGAGTGGTCTTTTTTGATGAGTTTTACAGTCTTTTCACTTATTTAAGCCATTTTTTTTCCACTGGGGAGACAAGGTTCTCTCCTTATGGGACATTTTAGATCATATAATCACTATTAAGTACATTCAGGAATCCCAGTAGTCTAATTTAAAAACTTAAGATTTGGGGGCACCTGGGTGGCTCAGTTGGTTAAGCATCCAAATTCAGCTCAGGTCATGATCTTGTGGTTTGTGAGTTTGAGCCCTGTGTTGGGCTCTGTGCCGAGAGCTCAGAGCCTGGAGCCTGCTTCGGATTCTGTGTCTCCCTCTCTCTCTGGCCCTCCCCTGCTCAAGCTCTGTCTTGCTCTCAAAAACAAATAGACATTTAAAAAAATTTTAAGCCTTTAAAATTAGTATCAAGTGAAGGGGAAAATTACATTATAGCAGTTGAACAAATGGAGTGGTTTTCATTTTTCATTTTATTGTCCTTTTCTAAATATCTGTTGTTGCATAACAAATGACTCCAAAACTGATTAGTGTAAAACAACAGCCACTCTATTACATCTCAAATTTTTTGGTTCAGGAATTTGCATAGGGCTTGCTTTGTTGCCCCATTCTTCTGCTCCACGTGGCTTTGGCTGAAATCACTGGGTGATATTAAGCTGGATAATTGGCTGACATGGAGGGCCCAGGGCAGTGTCAGTGAGAACTGGGTCCAGCTGGGACAGCTGAGGGACTGGGATATATCAGGACCGGCAACTGAAGTGTCTACATTAGCCTCTTGCTCTTGGTGGTCTCAGTGCTGTCAGACATTTTTACAGAGTGAGTCAGGGCGTTCAGAGCAAATGTTGCAACCGACAGGAAGCAGAAGCCACTGATCTCTTACAACCCTGGCCTGGAGCCTGACACACCATTTTTTTCCACCTTATACTGTTGTTCAACAGTCACATGCCTATCCCCAAACCAACAAGAGAAAATATTTACCTCATTTCTTGATGGGAGAAACACCAAAGATTTTGGGGGCCAACTTGATCACAATCACTTTGATATAAAATATCTATTTCAAAACCTGATAATATAGTATAGATTTTAAAGTTATCCATTGATAGGCAGCATTGTCAAAGCTTTATTGGAGGGCTAGCCTTAAAAAATGGAAGGTAGTCAAATTGTCAAATAAGACAAAAGAAACATTACATTTTTTTGAAAAATCAGTAAGTTCTTCAGCATAAGGACATTTGGAAAACTCTATGAAAATAAAAATATTCTCCAACTTCCAAACTCACTGCAGCTTGAAGGAACAGTAAATGAAGCTTTTTGAATCTTGTTAAATACCGTAACTCTTGTTCTATCCATTTATACACTTTATCTAATTTATAAGGTGATTTACAAACTAGATGACTAGCCTACTATGGTTATTGATATAGACTTGACAAAAATGCTTGTTACATAAGAAGCATAAGGGGTCGCCAGGGTGGATTAGTTGGTTAAGCGTCCGACTTTGGCTCAGGTTATGCTCTTGCAGTTTGTGAGTTCGAGGCCTGCATCGGGCTCTGTGCTCTGCTGACAGCTCAGAGCCTGGAGCCTGGTTCTGATTCTGCGTCTCCCTCTCTCTCTGCCCCTCCCCTGCTCACACACACTCTCTCTCTCCCTCTCCCAACAATAAATCAACCTTAAAAAAAAAAAAAAAGAAGCATAAGGCTGATTCTTAAAATTTGTTGCTTCTATAGCCTTTACACAAAGGTCTCCCTGCCATTTCATTCACCGTAATAGGTGTGGTGGGCACGTAGCCGTCTAAGTAGAGGCTTGGCAGCCTGGCTGCCTATTTTGTAAATAAAGCTTTGTTTAAATATAACCATACCCATTCTTCTGCTATTGCCTATGACTGTTTTCAAGCTACAGTGGCAGAACTGAGTCTGGATCATAAAGCCTAAAATATTTGCTATCTGGTCCTTAACAGAAAAGGTTACGGGCTGCTGATCTAGGTTGTGTTTTCCCAGTCTTCCTTGTAGTCAAGCCTGACCGTGGACTAAGGCCCCGCCAGTGAGTAGGAGTGGTGTGCCACTTGACGTTGGCTTCCTGGGACAACGAGGTCTCTCCTTTTGCCAGCTCCATCCTGATCTGACCCAAAAAACAATCCCCTGAGGGATGGGGGAAAAATAAAATGAGAAAAACCTGGGTTCTTGAATAATTATGTGGAAAAGAAAGCTCCACCAACCTGGATCATTTTCATTGAATTTTCACATGAGAAGTAAACAATTAACTGTAAACCACTAAAATAGTGTTAGTATCTTTATTAAAGCAATCAGGTCTTATTCTGTAAGATAGCTTCACATTTGGACTTCCAATAAATCATACAAATTAACACTTTAAATTGATCAAAATAGAAGTCATTTAAGCCCAGGGAAAAGTTACATTAAATTCATTGTTTTCATATATCAAATAGGTGACATTGAGGGTCTTCTGTTTTTAAAAAAAAATGGTTTGTATAATGAAAAAAAGCACAAAAACCAAAGTTGTAATTAAACATTACTCTAAACTACACCACTTTGAAAAAGCAAAAGAAGCTTTTTTACTTAGTTACATTTCAGAAAGACCTTTTTACAGTTCAGATTCACATCTTGTTTTAACAGTGGCCCTTCCAGCTACTTTGCCAATGTAGGCAAAATAGAAATACACGGGGAATCTGCTTAGCACTTACAACTGTGTATTCATATCAGCTTCGGTGTCTTCACAATCAACTCTCTCATATTTTCTACCTTTTCACATATGATTAAGGAATCTATCTCATCCTTAGAAAGTCAGAATGATTTGGACACAAGTAACAAGTAATATTTTGGACATTTGTGCAAATAATGACAATCATCTACTACAACCCAGGGGGCAAAGTCAAAAGACCATCTCAAAATGGGGTTGATATGCCAAACATCCTATATTTCTCCAAATTTTTAAATTGTAACAATATAGAAAGTTTCCTTCTTTTTCCCCACTCCTGGTTTGGTTCATTCCTCTTTTGAAGTATTGGAAAACCATCAGAGAGATAAATACATAAATAGATCCTCAGAACTCCACCATCAAATCTCAATGGTTAACCAATAATTAGAAATTCAAATGGAGCTCAAAACCCTTGCTGGGTAAGTCGGGAAGAGCCTGGACATCCTTATGGTCTGTAGATTTCATTCTTTATGCCTTTATTGTTAGACTTGTACACCATTTCCTTGAATGCCAAATTTAGGCATCCTCCCTAATTAATGATCTTTTCAAGCCCTTTTCAGAAGCCATTGGATTTTGATTAGCCCACAAAGGAAGGTTTTCTCTCCTGGGCACATAGTTTTCTGTCTCCTTAGCAGTTAATTGAGTAACAGAATAATGGTTTCCTTACAGGGAGGCTTACAGGCTGCACAGAAGGGTTGATGCCTCTTTAGTCTCTGGGAACTGTAGTGACATTCAATAATGCTTGGTAAATTTAAGCTGAGAATTAGAGTCCAAACTGATGTATTTGGACATATCTCAATCCAATGTTTCCTGAGCAGCTGGCTCAGTGAAAGGATACGTATGCTGCTCAAGGCTTCTGTTTTGTTTTTTTTTTTTAGGTGACTTTTTCATTATGCTCTTATTCCTGTGCCTCATTACCACATAGAAAGAGTCAAAAATAGCTGCTTCTTTGAGAAAGAAGATAATTTCTATTTTTACTGACCAACCTTTCCTGTGCAAAGTCCACGAGGATTTCCAAGTTCTCAGGAAAAAAATGATGTATATGCACACGTGTGTGTGCACGTCCCCTTCTCCCAATGTTACATGCTCTCTAAATAGCATAGAGTCATAACTATATGTTCTATCTATCAATAGATACATCTATTTATAGCTGTATCTACATATTCTATCTCTGCTCCCTCCTCAAACCCTACTATATAACAATAAAAAGGATTTTTAAAATTAATCCAACATTAGGAAAAGAGACAACAATAGTTAAGATGTGTCAACAACATTTGAAAAAATGGGAAAATGAATGGACAAATGGGCATTGTCTTATAACAGCCAAGAAAGCCTAAATGAAGTGTTGAGAGTGAAGTGCTGATGGAATGCAAGTTCAAGGCAGGTTCAGAACTTGGAGCACAGAAGACTGAGGAAGACACTACAGGTGATTGGTGGCATTGAAAATTGGAAGATCTGGTTGAATATTTGTATTGACTCAGTCTCTTCTCCTGCCAACCAGGTATCTAAGTGGTTGTTCTCCATTTTGGCAGGAGACAGGATTTTATTTTACAGACACTTGAAACAGAGAGTAGCTAGCTTACTGAAAAAGAAGAGAATCAAGCAAAGCTTCCAAAATATTAATTCACATCCCAAGAAAAATAAAAGAAGCTATTGAAAATATGAAACTGTAACAAAATACCATAAAAATCACAGAGAATATTAGCATTTCTATCTTTAAGGAAATAACTATCTAAATATTTTTCAATTTGTATACTTTTTTCCAAAAAAAGCAGTGTAAGTTTTATCAATAAGTGTTTCAATCATGACTGTAACAGTTTTATTTATAAAGATTGATATTTCCAATACAAAAGATTAAATCCATTGTAAATATTTAAACTTAGAACTAAAATAATAAATATCTCAGGGGTTATACTTTTTCAAAAACTTTTAAAGGATATGTAAGCAGAAACACTTGAAGAGGAGCCTTTGAGTGGTAACCCCTGCAGGTGGTATAATTCCTGACCTAAGAAAAAATTGACCAACTATTATTGACAGTTTGTCTGGAGGACACTGGCCTCTAGTAAAACAAGAATTTTGTTTTTGTTTTTGTTTTGCTTAGTAACATCATTCAGGTTTCAAGGACTTAAACAAAAACCCCAAACCCAAATTAACCTTAACTTTTTCTAAAACTTTTTCTGATGCACAGAAAATGTATTTTTAATCTTTGGGACACATACAGATATATGTGTAATACACACATAGTGGAATATCTTCAAACACTCCCAGACTTCATCTAATAGGAACACCATTGCGTAGTCTGTAATCCTAGAAGAAAAGAATGTGTTTAGTCTCTACAAATTACAACACTCTCAAACAAAATACAAAAATAGATCAAACCATCTAATTTGACTTAACTGCACTGACAGCTTTTGCATCTGTAAGAGATCCCAGAGGTTCCCAGCCCTTCTCACCAACTCAGTGAATGCTAACATTATCCCACTGCAACTGGCTGTCTGCAAGTTTTCTCTCAGCCAGTACACAGGGCAGTAGAAGTGCCTGAGGTGATACGCCCAGTAGTAACACTCAGCCAATAATAAGAATTGAAGGATAAATTCCCCAACTTCCTTGCTCTTCAGGAGGGATAAGTTTGTTCTACTCTCCAAAACTGGCCCAAGAGTACTGAGACCCAGCTTCCCAGGTCTGGCTCAGTAACATACCCTTTATTGTCCCCTTTCCCTTCCCTGTCTCACTTTCTCTCTGCCAACTGAGAAGGTGGCATTCCCTGAGACCAACTCTCAAATAAGCTACTTGCACTCACATCTTTGTCTCAGGGTCAGCTTTTATGGGAACTCACCTAATACCAGTACTTTACCCTGTGAAGGAAAATATCTCTTTGTTGATTTTTAATTTGCACCTTATGGTGCATTTAAATTTTATGTATGAATTTAGTGGGGTTAAAAAATCTAATTTAGCAGAGGTGATTAAGTCTACATCTCTACAAATCCATTAGGAAACATAAATAATCGTGGAAATAAGAAAGAAAAATCCTTTTAAAAAGGAGGTGGTTAATATATTGCATGTACTGTGAAGGTTTTCTGGGACCCCTTCATCAGGGTAGCCTGCCTCCCTTGTCATTACCACGAGCAAATCTCTAATTGCCTAGAAGCCAAGCCTAGAGGCCTTTAAAAGGCCTAAATAGGAGTGTAAGAAAAGTAACATTCTGCTCTTGGAGCTTTAAAGATATGTGAGACAGAGTCTGTGCTTTCTATGAGCTTAGTGCTCTCAAGGAGAGTATCATAAGATACTGTGAGATCGATTCCTTATTTTGTTTCAGAAACGCTGGAAGGTCATCAAGGAAAAAAAGTGAAATCTCAGAAGGTCTAAGAGTGTGAGTAGATTTTTTTTTAATCTCTCATGTTGAAGTAGGTAATAATATTCTATGAGTTATAAATACCACAAAGTCATTGAGGTAGCCAAGTGCCATATGGCTGAAATGCTAGTCAGGTCATATTTTATCCAGCCGGCATCCATTCTCTTATCTTCCCACTGCTATTTTTTATTTTGAGAAATTATCCATCCCCATTTTGTGTCAAAATGGTGGAATAGTAAATCCACATGTTTGCCATCCCAAACAGAAAAGAGTCCCAGGTCTTATCTGCCAAATCCTACCTCCCGCCAACACAAATGAGACCTAAGCTTGGTTAGTCAACAGATAATTACAGCCATTCATGAGTATTTTGGCAAAAATCCATGCACATTTGTATCAACCAACCATTTTCCTATTGCAAAATAATTCCTAGGTGGAGATTAAATACCTGAACAGAGGACACAATTCCATCATGATACCCAAAACAGTCACCATGAATTAGAGATTTTCTGATTCTCTGTCACAGAAGTACTTCACCATCAAATTTTTCATTTTTTAATTAATAAATTTATTTTCAGAGAGTGTGAGTGGAGTAAGGGCAGAGAGAAGGGGAGAGAGAGAGAAGTGCAAGCAGGCCCTGCACTGTCAGTGAAGAGCCTGGCGCAGGGCTTGAAAGATCATGACCTGAGCTGAAATCAAGAGTTGGACACTTAAGTGACTGAGCCACCCAGGTGCCCTCACCATCAATGTTTTTAACTGACTTATATAACAAGAGACTTTTCTGTGAGCTTTGGCATACTCAGTGCCCAGCAGAGTAAAATGGACACTTAAAAGGCTCTTGATAAACATTCATTTAATTGAATCAAATGCATGAAACTCTTATTAATAGTGTAATTTCGTAATAAGATTGAATACATGCTGAATGGATTTCTAACATCCTTTATAAATAAAAAGTATTTTTATCCCTTTTGACTTTTTTTGGCTGGGTGTACTTTATTGATGGTACATGACAAGGGAGAGCTTCCCTTCTTCAGGTAGTCTGGGATGAAAGTAGTTCAATGATCCATTCATTGACCCTTTTGACTTTTAGATTTAAATTTTTTAATATTTATTAATTTTTGAGAGAGAGAGACTGAGTGTGAGCAGGGAATGGGCAAAGAGAGAGTGAGATACAGAATTTGAAGCAGGCTCCACCATTGGAACCTGAGCGGGGATCAAACTCAGGAACTGTAAGATCATACCTGAGCCGAAGTCAGATGGTTAACTGACTGAACTACCTAGGAGCCCCTAGATTAAATTTTTTATTAACTAGACTTTCTGTAATAGTTCTTAAAATTTGAACAATCAATACCCACTTATTCTGAGCATTTATTATGTCTTAAGTGCAAGATACCAAACAACAGTAAGATATTCAGCCTAAATAATTTAGACTTGCTCAGTAGTTATTGTTTCAAGTTTAAATCATGTGTTGTAAAGAAAAAAGCCGAAACCAAGGAACCAAATGTTGAGTCTATTGACCTTGAGGAAAAGTTCCCAATTTAATACCAAGGATATAATGGTGCTGACCTGAGTTAGAAATGCCTGACATAGCTTTCTTGTCCATTCTCCCTTAATACAAGGTTACTAAGCAACACTTTCACATAAAGCAAAGTACGTGGGATCAGATTTGTGCCCACAACTCCTGGCAAAGACTGCGATATGTAATAATGATGAATTGTGCTTTTCACTGATCTTATACAATATGAGAATTTTCTTTTCAAGACATTTGAAGGTGATGTTACCTCTGTAGGTCTAGGTTGATTCATCTCTGAAATATCCTACTAAAATATTTCTCACTAGCCTCATATAACATTGTTAAACAGTGAAAATCTGAGGGTGCTTATATAGGAGTCTAGAGGCAGGAAGAAGTAGAAAAATAAATAAATGGATGTTGAAGATGACTTTGTGCCAAGTATGGTGAAAAAACTGCATATTAATTATTTAAAATAATTTTTACAGAAATTCTATGTAATAGGTATTATTATCTTGATTTTTGCAGCTGAGAGAAAACAAGAATTAAATAGTTTTTGCTAAACTGGATTGAGTTTATTATATGCCTTTGGAGAAAAGCACCATATTCTATTTATGATTTTTAAAGTATAAAATATAATTATTTTTATATATTTATCAATTAATATTGATTCTTTATTTTTTACATCCTTGTATCCACAACCTTTGGTAGGGTCTTCCCACACTGACTCTGCCCTTGGTCATATATTTGCTTTCATCAGTAGGAAAATGGCAAACATTTTGCAAGCAGAAGTTTAAAAGGTAACTTGCACATTTTCTTTTCCTCTTTGGCAGCAGTTCATTACCACAAGAACAAATCTGGACTAACTGCACACTACATGGAATAGGGCTAAGACATCTTACACATGACCATTACAGAGCAGTCAGCCCCCACAAAATCAACTAATATCTACATAAGCAAGCCTACTCATGACCAGTGGAATTCTCCAGACAGAATGTAGACTTGGAAGAAATAATGTTGGTGTTGCCTTAAGCCTCTATGTTCTAAGGTGTTTTGTTACTGCACACTAGCTAACTGATATAAGCATCCACAATATACAAGATACTTTCCAAATAGTGGACTAAGAAAATCACAGAAACATGGTGTCTACTTTCATGACTCTTCACTTAAAAGCATGGAATATCATTTCTCAAGCAAATATTTAAAAATATAGGAAATTATATATACACATACTTGAATATACTGGGGAATTCATATTTATAATCATCTTTTCAAATATTTAATGGACTTCTGCCATGTTCTAAGACTCAAGGTAAGCACTAGGGCTGAATAAAGCAAAACTGTTCCTTCAATAAGCTCATAATCAAATAGTGAAGATGGACATCTAGACAGTTCCAAAAGAGTATTGTAAGTGCTAGTACACATGTACTCAAGGTAATACTGGAGCCCAAATGTGAATGAGATCTATTTTGCATGTAGAGACAAAAAGAAGAGATGATCTGAGACAGACACTGAGGGATAAATAGAATTTTGAGAGACAAATGGAAATGAGTATCCCAGATAGAACAAATAGTATACACCAAAGGACATAATGATGAAAGGGTTTGGAAAGGAACAAATGTGCCTGTGGAGTTAGGCATCTAATGTATCAGAAGAAGCAGAAATGAGTGAAACTGGAAAGATAAGTTCAGATCTAGAAGAAACTAAAGTCTGAACTTTAAGCAGGAGTCATTCAACGTTTTGGAGTGAGGTAGGTGACATGACCAGATCTTGAATTTAGAAAAAAAAACACCATTGGAGAGACTAAATGTTTCCATTTTTTCCCAAAACCAGGTCATTAAAGACTAGGTTCAGAAGTAATCTAAGACAACATTATTGAATGATTTTATATTTTTAGGATTGCCTTCTTCTTTGTAGTTAATCCAGTGTTCTATTTAACCTTAGACTTTCCATAAGAGTATGCTTTAAGAAGCATTACAAGACTCAGCTACCCTGAAGTAAATGAAGTTAGGTGGTCAACCTTGGCTTGTGAATCTGGGCAAATAAGCCTTTGCCATACTGATTGAATCTCTGCTTTCTTACACTCACTCACTAATTTACACTCCATTATCTTTCCTCATGTGATGCTTTATCTGCTGTGAAATGCTCTTTCTAATCCTAGTAAGAGAATAAAATCTCAATAAAGTTTAGTTTTCCCATAATAAATATCGATATAGTTGATATGGAACTAATAGACGAGAAGAAGTTTCTCATTAAAAATTTTTTAAAAGGTTCTGAAATTCATAAAACAGTTATTTATGTAAAGTGTAGCAGTATTTTAAGAAAAATAGCCCCAAATTATCTCTCTTGCAATTCAAGATTTCCAATGGCATTATAGGCATTTCTGTCAGGTTTTTCTGTTCTCTACAATGACCCAAGATGAATTCTCTGGTGTTTTTGTAAAATGTTATTGATTTCTGAGGCAATCTGTACTGGAAAAGGCTAACAGGCTCTGCAATACAACCGGAGAAGCCTTGCCCTGAGTCAAGAGGAAGTTACTGGTCCTGAATCCTGCCTCAGAAGGGAGAGATCATGTGTGAATGTATTGCTCCTGGTTTACTGGTCTGCTTCCTTCTGTTACTTTTAGGGTCTGGTAAAAGTTGTCTTAAAAAATCGATTGCATTGAGGAACTACAAATAATACTGTCATCAGGGGACTCATCAGGGACTGTTATTTAGGGATTATGAGGATCCCAACAGCTCCTAGAATGAGAATCTAGGGAAGATAAGATGGAAAGCCTATAGCAGCCAATTGGAATTCAAACAGGGAGTGAGGCAGTGAACATAAATGAGTGAAATTGAGCAGGTAAGGCCAGTGGCAAACTCTAGTGTGCATACCCAATCAAAGGGAGAACCTGCCCCCCAACCAAGCTGATAACACCCAGGCAGGAACATAGGTTGCCAGATACTCCAATTTTGAGAGTAGAGGGAGAGATGGAAAGTTTTGAATTTTTATGTAAAATATATAGTTTTTAATGTTGGAGGTTAATTCCATTGGTAAACATAATGTACCAGTTAGCACATTTGTGAGTGAGATGTGACCAATGGGCTGCCTGATTTCCACCTTTCCCCTTAAGGGATGGATGACAAATAAGAGATACACAGGAGGAGAGGAAGGCCTATTTATGTCCAAGATATCCAAGTTTATGGATATCTCATAACCCTGAGTTTATGAAAGCCAACACTCTGTCCCATGGTAAAATGAGGTACTCTGGAGGACCTAGAGTCCCAGAAAGTTAGCGGGTTGAAAAGCTACAGAAGAGAGTTGTCCAGTAGAACTTTCTGAAATAATGAAAGTGTCATCATATTTGTGCCATCTCATGTGGTAGTTACTAGCTACATGTGGTTATTGACCACTTAAAAAATAGCTAGTATGGCTAAGGAGCTGGTTTTAAAATTTCACTTTACTTTAAGTAATTTAAATGTAACTAACCATGTGTGGCTAGTAGCTACCATATTGGACAGCACACTTATAGAAGCTCCAAATGAGGGGCGCCTGGGTGGCTCAGTCAGGTAAGCATCTGACTTCGGCTCAGGTCATTATCTCATGGTTTGTTAGTTCAAGACCCACATGGGGCTTTACTTTGGATTCTGTGTCTCCCTCTCTTTCTCTCTGCCCCTCCTCCACTTGTGCTCCCTCGCTCTCTCTCTCAAAAATAAATAATAATTTAAAAAAAATTAGAAGCTCCAAATGAGTGGTCCTCAAACTTTAGCATGCATCAGAATCATCCAGAGAACTTGTTAAAACACAGACAGCTGGACATCCTCAACATTTCAAATTCAATGAGTATGTACTATGTACTGATGTTTCCTGAATTTGCACTTACACCAAGTTCCCAGGAGATGCTGATACTACTGGCCCACATACTGAGAGCCACTAAACTGTCACCCAGTTTTTAGAATCCCAAGACAGAGTGTGGTCCCAGAGAGAGAGGAGAGAGAGAGCCACTAAGACCTATGTAATTACTGCTTTAAACACACACACACACACACACACACACACACACACACACACACACACAGCCATGAACATTTTTGCTCTGTCTTGGAGAAGATGAGATTTGCTTTTAAATCAGAACATAGTGCATGACTGCCTGTGTGGCCCTGAGTCTTAGTTCCACCCAGCGGGGGGCAAAAAAGAAAATCCTATATCATCATGACCAAACTGACACCTGGCAGAACCCATATGTCAGGAAATTTGATTAGTTTTTTCTTGCAAGGCAGAGCATCAGCAAAGCACCTAATTTATCCTAGGAATGTACTATTAAATATCAGTGTAAGTCAACTGCAGCCTTCATCCCTGGAAAACACATATTTCAGGCCAGAGGGAAAAAGAGAGGATCCTAATCCTCCTTCTATCATCTTTGCTCCTTTAAAAAAGCATAAATAGAGGAATTTGCTATTGTAATACATCCAAGGAATTTCAAAGACATGACCTTTGTGTGTTGGTCTTAATATTATAAATATTTTTTAAGTGGAGGAATAAGACCTGACAGGTTGAGGGCATGGGGTAGAAAGAGCGTTTTTGGATTGCTGCCATATTTCTTGGTCAGTACGATACTTTACATCCTCGAAGGTTTCTCAGTATTAACAGAAACAAATTACTTTTTATCTTATAAAAATTGACTTTTTTCAACCATTTTGGATGACTCATTTTCAAGGAAAATGACTATAATAAAATACTTTAAAGTAAACCATAATCACAACATTATGTTGTATCAATAATTCAGATGGAAAATTTACACTCTTGCCATGTGTGGAAGGCTAATTTCATATATATTCCCAATTTTTCACGTCTCCATGCATCCACACTTGTCAACATTCCCTTCCCACACTGACTCTGGAATTTACCATGAGTTGCTTCACTTGATCTTAGTCAAAAGGCCAAGAAGTGATACCATGAGTTGCTTCAGCCAATGGGACAGTAGCAACTTTGACATAAGCAGAGATTTTATAAAGCTTGTGTGTTTCCAATTCTCTTCATATTGCTATGCTTTCATAAAGATTACATGCTCAAGGCAGTTTGCTATAAATGTGACATGCGGAGCAGAGTCAAGTCTCCCTAATTATTCTAGTTGAAGCTCTTGATAGTGAGAGAATTCATCCAAGATTAGCAATTCTGCCTGGTGGACCTGCTATTGACCATAGATTCTGGAGTGAGTTGAGCCGACCACAGGGTAGACTAACAGAACTACCAATCAGTCTTGTAGACCCATGAGAAGTAATAAATAACTGTATGAAGATGATAAGTTTTGGGGGTGGCTTGTTACATAGTTAAAGTTAACTAAGACACCATACTTCTTTACGGGGGTAACAGTTACATAATACGTCTAGGACATATGATGTGGAAAGAAAGCTACTCATTATATATATTTACATTGTTTAGCTGTTCTTATACTTACTTCAAGTTTTCATCATGAAGTCTATGGAAGAAGAAATTTTAAGGAAGAAGGAAATTAAAAAATCCTTATCTCATGCTAGAAAGGAATCAGCAGTCTTTGCAAATCTAGTTAAGTTTTTAAACAAAGTAAGGATGCTGTATGGGAGTTTCTTTTGACTGCATGATCATGGTCCTAGAGATTATCCTAAAAAGGAAAAAGAACCTTCATTTCAGACTCATCCTTCCATTCTCTCTGCCAGCAGGATATTGCTTTCCATTTTACAACCTCTACTGAGTTTGCAGTACAAATTGGACAAATTGTCCACCAGCATCAGGTAGGTGGCCTCACAGCGTCTTAACAGAACCCCTGCTGATGTGCATCTCTGTTCTCTGCTCAGCTGTCCCATCCTGCAGCTAAAGTTCTAAAGTTACAGGACAGTTTCTAACTTTGTGCCTGTCCCAAGGCATCAGGACCAAGGCACATGATTTGTAATTTATGAGGACACCCACAGAGCTGTCACTTGCAAGGCAGGTGTTGAGAAAATGGCAAGCAGCTCTAGGAAAGAAAAGGACTCTGATCTCACTCCTGAATAATGGTGGCTAACCTAGTCATGGATAGAAAGCGTTGACATAAGCGAGCTTTAAAAATAAAGCAATGGCTCATCTTGCGGAAGGCACTCTCTGTTTGTCTCTATGCAGTTGAATATAACAGGATTTAAGTAATCTATGAGAAAGTTAGTTGTAGTATTTATTCTGAAGCTGATTGTATGCTTTTGAACTGTGCTCTGCAATTTCAGGAATCCTACAGATAAACAGGCAAATCAAAATTCAAACTAAATAATTTTGTAGGATGCAATGAATAATAATCTTCCAATCTCCCCAAAAAAGAATCATGTAAAATGGAAACTGAAACAACTTAACTCAAAAGTTATATGAAAAGAAATTGCAAAGAAAAAAATGTATTTACCCAGTCAGCTAATATTTTGAAATTGAATAAAATGTATCAATGTGTTAGCTGCTTAATATTTTTGTGTCAGCTCATTGCAGTTTATTTCACATTCCAATTTATGCTAATATTTCAGAGACTAATACAAACTTACCTAATCTTAAATTGATATAGATGATAGTGGAAATCTATTTATAAGTAAAAATAGAGTGAAAGTCTCAAGGCATTTCCAAAGCACCACAAGGTGCACGTTGCAACTCTGGATGGAAAGAATATCAGCTAGGAAGCAATATGAGCTGTGAAACCAAATAACGTCATGGTGAAAAGGCTCCAAGATTTTAAAAATACTGCTTACTGATAGGCAGCTCAACTTTCCATCTCAAGTCTGAGCGTTCCAGGGGGATGTCTGTTTTACAATGCAAGTCCAGCGACTTCACACCATGCAAAAACCACAATGAACATAGAGACTCAAATATCAAGCTGATTACTGGTTGCAATTGGATCTTTCTCACTGGCAAAACTAAAGGATTTTTTTCCTTCCTTTGGTAAGGACTGATCAAGTTGGCAAATATTTCCCATTACCACATTCTTAAAATCTTTCTTCTAGATAAAACTTGCATGTTGGCATTCACAGCTCACACTCTTCTCATAGATTTCTATATGTTGTCTATTAATAAACAATTGGCAAACCACTAAATGACATAAGCCATTGTGTCCTGTACCGTCCCACCTCTATAATAAATAATCAGGCTGAAAAGAACAGTTAAGGAGGTTCTGGACAACCCCAAGCCACTTTTTTGGCACCTAGCCTGGAAAAACTCCTGACAGAAAGCTTGTCTGGTGCCCTTGGCAGAGACCCACAAGATCTAGTAAAATGCCAAAGAGGAGGCACCATGACATCAAGAGGGAAACATGCTATAAGGCAAAAAGGCTATACCTGGCCAAAGGCAACTGTGGAAAATTATAATTGTTGACCTGATGGGTGATTGTAATGTGTGTATAAAAATGTGAACACTGGATTCTTTTGTTGATTTTTGTTTGATGGTTATATACCAAACATTTCATTTGGCTCTTTCTAACAAGTGGGAAATAGAGTCTTGGTGAAAATTGAGGGATATCTCTGGGCTGTCCTTTCCCTTCTTTGTAAGAATCCAAGCAATCATTAATCTGTATATTAGTATGAGTTTCCCATCACCAAGTTACCAGTCACTTCTTGGTTGGTCATTCAGCCACATCACAAGAAAGAGTCTGCTGGAAAGACAAAGGGTTCAGAAGTTCAAGGAGGAGGTCACTAAAATAGCTAGAGATCATCAAATACTTCACATCCAATCTCAGCTCAGCAACTGTGCCACCAACTTGATCTCTGTTGCAAGGTCCTCTGAAATTAGATTCTTCCATTGTTGCTCTTCTCTCCCACCCATCTACACCATCCCACAGACCGGGCTGAATCTGCAACTGTGACATGCTAAGTGGGGATTGAAGGGAGGGAGGTTTATCCCAGCATTCAGCTGTTGGAAAATCTCTAAAGAGCCACTGGCCAAGGTCAAAGAGGTTGCTACCTGTTTTCTTCTATAGGATTTTGATGGTTTCCGTTCTCACATTTAGGTATTTCATCCATTTTGAATTTATTTTGTGTGTGGTGTAAGAAAATGGTGCAGTTTCATTCTTCTTTATGTCGCTGTCCAGTTTTCTCAGCACCATTTGCTGAAGAGACTGCTTTTGTCCACTAGATACTCCTTCTTGCTTTGTCAAAGATTACAGTTGTCCATACATTTGTGGGTTCATTTCTGGGTTCTCAATTCTGTTCCATTGATCTATGTATCTGCTTTTGTGCCAGTATCATACTGTCTTGATAACTACAGCTTTGTAATATGGGGAATGCTTTTGTATTGTTGGTGAAAATGCAAACTGGTGCAGACACTCTCGAAAACAGTATGGAGGTTCCTCAAAAAATTAAAAATACAATTACCCTATGGCCCAGAAATTGTGCTACTAGGTATTTATCCAAATGATACTAAAATGCTGATTCAAGGGGCACATGCACCCTAGTGTTTATAGCAGTGTTATTAACAATAGCCAAATTATGGAAAGAGCCCAAATGATGTCCATCAACTGATGAATGGATAAATAAGATTATATATATATATATATATATATATATATATGCATATATATACATATATATGGTGAAATTATTAGTAGGTGATCAAAAAGAGTGAAATCTTGCCATTTACAACAACATTGATGGAACTAGAGTATATTATGCTAAGCAAAATAAGACAGAGAAAAACAAATATCCTGTGGTTTCACTCATACATGGAATTTAAGAAACAAAACAAATGAACATAGGGGAAGGGAAGGAAAAATAAGATAAAAACAGAGGTAGGCAAACCATAAGAGACTCTTAAAACAGAGAGCAAACAGAGAATTTTCTGGAAGGGTGTTGGGTGGTAGGGATGGGCTAAATGAGTGATGGACATTAAAAAGGGCACTTTTTGGGATGAGCACTGGGTGTTGTACATAAGTGATGAATCATGAAATCACTAAATTCTACTCCTGAAGTCAATACGACACTGTAAGTTAACTAACTTGAATTTAAATAAATAATTTTTTAAAGATCTACTGGCACATAAGTATTTTAGAAAGCTTTTAGTTTCATCAGAATAAATATTTGTGAATAAATATCAAAAAGTTTCAACTCATGGGAATGAGAAAGAATAGAAGATGATGGAAACAGTCACAGGCTTAGACTCAGAGCTAAAATCTCTGGGGTCCATCTGGAATGTCTGCTTTAGGTTAAACAATAAAAGAGCACATTAAAAACCAAATTTTACAGCTTATTGCATTCTTCACTTTTACAAATATGATGATAAGAAAATAGCTCAGATTTTAAATTTGTCAGGGGAAGGAAGTAGAGACAAACAAGTTTTAATTTTTGGTCTTATAAACCTAGGTGTGAATTTGACACTTATCTACCAGTTGTGTGAATTTGGGCAAGTTACTTAATGTCTCTGAGCCTAATTTTCCTCATATGAAAATAGGGGGGAATACTTAACCATTTGGTATTGCTACAAGGAATGAATTAAGGTAGCTAGCACAATGTCAATCTATTTTTATTAACTAGGTTGACTTATTGCTGGCAGCAAGGTATCTCTTAGCATTGTTAGGCATATTGACTTAACAAGTATTTATTTCTTATCTGCTATAGATTAGGCATCCTTTAAAATAAGTTCTTCTCCACCACCCCCCCAAAAAAGAAAAAGAAATTTAACATTTGAGAAAGACCCCAAAAGAATTTCTGGCTCCATCTAAGACTGGGAAATACAGGAGTGAAACAATTAAATGAGTAGATAAGACACATCCATAAAGGCAAGGTGTAGGGGCACTGTGTGCCTATGTGCCAAAAGCAAGCAATATGGTTTTAAATTTCTGGGATATATTCACTATAGCACTCTAGGTATATGAGAAACTTTTCGCTTTCTCAGAAAAGTATGTGTTAAAGATTTTCCCAAGAGTCCTAAACGTTTCTAGTGTATATTATTTCAGGAATTAAAGAATTATCTCACATGTTATCAGAAAAGTAATACTTCCATTTAAATTTCTTCTATAATTCAGATTGAAGATTTTCCTCAAGCTTTGCCTCCAATTTATGTTAAAAACAGCAATGCTAATATGCATGTTTCTACCTGGATTTGGAGACAGAAGAAACTGGATCCCAAATTAGTTAAATTCTCTCAGCCTCAGTTACTTTAACTGTAAAATAAGAATAATAACAACCTCAACAATACTGTTGTAAAAGTAGATGCTCAATTACACTGAGAAAGAAGATACTACATAAATATAAGCTATTTTGTCATATTGTTTCCATTGGCTCATTCATTTCTCCAAGTTATCCATATTTAAAAAAAAGAAGAAAGCTCACACATTTCCAATGATTTATATTGTATAAAAACCTCTTACCAGGGGTCCACACAAGTCAGTTTAACTGCCATGAATTTAAGTTTTATTTCATGTGAGCAAATTACCTTCCATCATAACAATTTATGAACATCTAATGTCTAGAAATTATCAGTCATTGTATTGAATAAACAAATTACTATTTTAAGTAAAATTTTCAACATTCTTGCTTTCTGAATCCTTTGAGTGCTTTTTCTTTCCAAAAATTATCTTAGTCATTTCAGTGAAAAGCCTTAAGATTTTTCCAACTCCTTCAAATAGCATTCCCTTCACCATGTACTGTGCATTTGTCCTGTATGCATTTGTTCAATAATATTCTAACTTATCTTACCTTTGACTCATCCCTATATATTTGAAAGTGGTCTCTAAGTATTTTGTCCATTTTTCCTTCCTTTTTTGGAATCCCCTTCCTTTTACTACTGAAATATATTTTATGCAGAAATGTATGACATGTTGCTTTCAGTTTTCCATATAATCTATCTCTACTTCCCTTCTTGGTCATATTTTGGTAATTTTTTGGCATCAGTAAATGTATTAGTTAGTTATAGCTGCATAACAAACTATCCCAAGACTCAATGGCTTAAAACAACAATCCCCTAGTATAGTTTATGCATCTCTGGGTTGGCCAGAGTTTAGCCAATCCAGGCTTGGCCCACCTGGGTGTCTCTGCTGATACCTATAGGTCACCTGGGGAATCATGTGAACAAGGCTCAGCTTGCCCATGCATCTGAGGATTGAATGGTGGCTCTGCTGTAAATTGGGTTTGTCTGATACAACTTGGCAAGTGCAACTCTAGTCCATGTTTCTCTTATTCTCATGCTGGGACCAGCAGGCTAACACAGACAGGTTCCTTTCATGGTGATGGGAGGCACACGAGAATAGGCAGAAAAATATAAGCTCTCTTGAGGCCTGAGTTCAGAACTGGCACATTATCACCTCTGCCCTATTCTATTGGCCCAAACTAATCATATGCTAAACCCAAAGTCAAAATGCAGACAGAGGCACTCCTCTCATAATTAGAGGACACTGAAAGGTACATGGCAAAGGTTATGAGTACCAGGATGGGTAAAGAATTGAGACCAATAATACAATCTAGCATGAGATCCCAGCATATGTCAAAAATAGCAGCATTTAACCCTTCCCAAACATCAAAACAGTTAGCCTTTTGTCCCCAGTGTCCATTTTGTAATGCAAGGTGAGAAGAGGAGGAACAGCTGCAAGCAATTGTAGGATTTTATAGTCAGAGCAACAGCACTTATTATGACTGGCAGGATATTTACAGCAGAGATGTGGTGCCATGCACAGTCTTTTCTATATAATAATATCCTTTAGAAAAAAAACCTTGTCTTTCTAATTGAAAATTAGATTTAGTTCTAATTGTTCAAAGTTCATTTTCAGTGAGTAAGCTTTGGGTGACATTTGAGAGACTCTTCTGTATGGCAAGTCATTTAGTCACCAAAGGTAGGACAGATGAGGCTGACCATACTTCTGAGGGAACTCAAGTAGTAAATGTGGCATATAGACAATCTATAACTTTTCTGTCAACACTGCTGTCACATTTCAGATGTCTTACCCCTCTAATCATCAGTCTGAAACATGTATCCTCAGTGTGGATCTACCAAATATGGGACCCTACAGTATTTAATCAGCACACCATGATGCAAATGAATGCTTAGAAGAGCTAAACAGTTAAGACTTCTAGAGTACTATAGGTGGTTATGGCAATACAGTTTTAAAATTCAAGCATAAATGTCATATGTCCTAACAAAATTTATAACATAAACAGGAAGAAATTAAAAGGATATATATGTGTGTGTGTGTGTGTGTGTGTGTGTGTGTGTGTACACAGATATAAACAGATAGAGAGTAAGAACAGTAACAGTTCAGCATACTAGGATATAGTCACTAAAAGAGACCCTTTAACAATTCCTAAGATATTAGGATGTGATATGACTGTCAATTTCTAAAGGAAGTGTGACTATAACACTCTTCATCAACACTTTAAGCATCCGAAAAAGCCTGCCAAATGCGGCAACCTTTGGCATATGCAGTCCTCCGTATTCCTCACCCAGAAAGGGCAAGGTGACTCCTTACCCATCAGCTAAAGTAAATACTGGCTTCCAGCCTGGAGTCTTGCAAACCTATTAATCTCTCATGCATTTGCCCTTACTTTCAAGTAGTGGCTCTCAAGGTTCTCAAGGTGTACCAGCAGTACCTGGGAACTTGTTAGAAATAAAAATTCTAGGGCCTTAACCCAGACTTCCTTAGGCAGAAATTTAGGAATGAGTTTCTCATGAGGGAGATGAAGGAGAAAGTAATTGCATTGGGAAAGAAATTCATAACCCCGAAGGAACATTTTGGAAATCAGTGTCTAGAAATGTTTCCATCACAAAAATTATTTGCCAAAATGTATTTTATCACCTAAAAGGATTGCAATTGAGGAGTTTCGTTAGCCTTTGAACAATGTGCTAAAAATGTAAAAAAAGCAGTAACTTCCCCTAACCATCTTGAAGTCAAGATAGTGAGGGGAGGCTAAGAGGCTCAGTTGGTTAAGTATCCAATTCTTGATTTCAGTTCAGGTCATGATTTCACTGGTTCATAGGATTGAGCCCTGCATCCTTCTTGGGATTCTTTCTCTCTCTCCCTCTGCCACTGTCCCTCACTTATTCTCTCTCTCTTTCAAAATAAATAAACATTTAAAAAAAGTTTTCTTAAAGCGTTAAGATGGTGATATGGAGGAGGACGAGGGGGACTTCTGGGATTTAAGTTGTGCCTCTTGGACTGTGTGATGTCCACTTTGTGAAACTTCACTCAGCTGCCCATTTATAATAATGACATGTAATACATCAATACATCATTCAAAGTTTGACACATTATTTAATACATCAATCAAAATGTATTATATAAGGGCGCCTGGATGGCTCAGTCGGTTAAGCTTCGGCTCATGGCATGATCTCACAGTCCATGAGTTCGAGCCCCAGGAAGGGTTCTATGCTGACAGCTCAGAGCCTGGAGCCTGCTTCAGATTCTGCATCTCCCTCTCTCTCTCTGCCCCTCCCCCCCTCACTCTCTGTTTCTGTCTCTCAAAATAAAAATAAAGACATAAAAAAAATTTAATGTATTATATAAAAGAGAAGTCTCCTTATCCCATCTGTCAGCCTCATAGGTGAATTGGAGATTATCTGAAAATTAGGGTAGGGTAAGCCAAGAAAAATCTCTTCGCACGTTGCCACTATCAGTGTTTGAATGTTTTTCCTGCATCAAATGTCATTGTCCATCCCTAATTCCACTGATACTGATGTTTCTGCTGCAGCCTACACTTCCTATAGATATTCTAGAATTCTTGCAGTCTTATTCTGCCACCATGGATCCTTTTCCTCCCCCAGCACCCTCAACTACAACTCCAGAATTCATGAGGGAAGGCACAGCATCAGGCCAGAGAGCTAGAAAGCACTCAAAGAAAAGCCATGGGGCTGGTTGGATTTACATGTCTTCCCAATGTTTATCACTGTCCCTGAACCAAACTGATGTTCCTCGAAGCTTTCTTCCTTTTAAGTGACTTCTTCTCCCATTGCCAGCTTAGTCTCTCAGTGAATGTCCTCCAGATATGCCCATAAAAACTTAGTATACATTCAGTGAGGACACATTAGTTGAAATCTGCTTCTCTATAAACACGTGTGGTTACTGTCAAAACTTTACCTGTGCTTACAGCTTTGCTTTTACTCATTTGTAATAGCGCAAGAGTTAAGAGTTCAACTCCTCCCACTTACTAGCTCTCACCAGCTGTGTAACCTTGAGCAGCTTAACTAACTCTTCAGTGCCTCCATTTAGCATATGCACAAAGGAGATACAAAGAGTTGTTGGAGGGGAGGTAGGTGAGGAGGTGAATTAAATGGGTGATAGCTACTAAGAAAGGAACTTGTTGGGATGAGCACCTGGGTGTTTTAAGTGGTGAATCACTAAATTCTGTACCTGAAACTAATATTACACTATATGGTAACTAACTTGAATTTAAATAAAAGCCTGAACTAAAAAATAAAATAATAATAATTATATTAGAGCCTACCTCATAGATAATGCATGAAAACAACTTAGCTCAGTGACTAGCACATAATAAATGGCTCCCCTAAAGTCAACCATTATTATTTGATATTTGAAAAGAATAAGCAAACTGGAATTGGTAAAAGAAGTCTTTTTTCTTCTCCCTTCAATACTAATTCTCAAGCAAACAACAAAACTCAGAAAAATAACACAAACTAGCTTCATGAAACTTTCTCTTTATTGAACCTCAAAGGAAAAAATAGGGAGGTAATAAGAAAAGTCCCGAATGATTCAACTAAGAGGAGGAAGAGTAAATCTACCTCATGTTCCTTGGGAAAAGAGGGTAAGGGATGGGTCACTGAGGAGGAGTGAGCTGATTTGCCCTTCCCCTGTAATGCTCTTCACCCAGATCTTGCCATGGCTAATACCTTCCAACCACATCTCCATCCGTGTATCACCCCTGTGACACCTTCTCTGACGTCCTACTCCCTACGCCATGATGTCATGCTCCCACAACCCTCACTGTCACATCATCCTATTTTGTTGTTTTTAAAATACTGGCTGTTGTCAGAATTGTATGAGAGTATTACTGTATTTGTTTACCACTCAGCCCTTCTGTTATGTCAAGTCAATGACAACAGGGAACTTGAAAATCTTGTTCAGTCTTCTACCTCTAGCACTAACAATAGACCTGAGCACATGAGTGCTCAATAAATATTTGTTCATATTAATATACTACCCACACATCATCTTCTAGAACTTTTAAGTAATCTTTCAATACAAAAATACTTTTATGTCACAGTAAGCTCAGTTTAAAAGATTGTTTTCCAGACACATAGACAAATGGAATAGAATAAAGAACTCAGAATTGGACCCACAAATGTATGACCAATTAATCTTTGACAAAGCAGGAAAGAGTATCCAATGGAAAAAAGACAGACTCTTTAACAGATGATGCTGGGAGAACTGGGCAGCAACATGTAAAAGAATGAAACTAGATCACTTTCTTACACCATGCACAAAAATAAACTCAAAATGGATGAAAGACAGGAAATCATCAAAACCCTAGAGGAGAAAGCAGGAAACTTGACTTCAACCGCAGCAAGTTCTTACTTGACACAGCCCCAAAGACAAGGGAATCAAGACCAAAAATGAACTATTGGGACCTCATCAAGATAAAAAGCTTCTGCACTGCAAAGAAAACAATGAAGAAAACTAATAGGTAACCGACGGAATGGGAAAAGATAGCTGCAAACGACATATCAGATAAACAACCAAAATCTATAAGGAACTCACCAAACTCCACACCCCAAAAACAAATAATCCAGTGATGAAATGGGCAGAAGATCTGAACAGATACTTCTCCAAAGAAGACATCCAGATGGCCAACAGACACATGAAATGATGCTAAGTGTCATTCATTATCAGGGAAATACAAATCAAAACCACACTGAGACACCACCTCATCCTGGTCTGAGTGGCTAAAATGAACAAATCACGAAACTATAGATGTTGGCAAGGATGTGGAGAAATGGGCATCCTCCTACACTATTGATGGGAATATAAACTAGTGCAGCCACTCTGGAAAACAGTGTGGAGGTTCCTCAAAAAATTATCAATAGAACTCTCCTACAACCCAGCAATAGCACTGCTAGGAATTTACCCAAGGAATACAGGAGTGCTGATGCATAGGGGCACATGTACCCCAATGTTCATAGCAGCATTTTCAACAACAGCCAAATCATGGAAAGAGCCTAAACATCCATCAACTGATGAATTCATCAAGAAGATGTGGTTTATATATACAATGGAATACTACATGGCAAGGAGAAAGAATGAAATATGGCCATTTGTAGCAACGTGGATGGAACTTGAGGGTGTTTATGCTAAGTGAAATAAGTCAGGCAGAGAAGGACAGATACCATATGTTTTCACTCATAAGTGGAACAGAAGAAACTTAACAGAGGACCATGAGGGAGGGGAAGGGGAAAAAATAGTTGGGGAGAGGGAGGGAGGCAAACCATAAGAGACTCTTGAACACTTGTTGGGATGAGCACTGTGTGGTATATGGAAACCAACTTGACAATAAACTATAAAAGAAAAAAAAAAGATTGTCATCTTCAGCCATTCAGACCACATGCAGTTTGTGAGCACATTTTAACAGGCACATTAAGACATTAGAAGACAACAGAATCAACAGAGCTTGGAAAATAGAATCATCTGAGAGATAGTTGAAGGCACAGAGCATGCTTCTCTTGATGTTGAAGAATTGATTATTTTGGAAAGAAAATATGAACGATTTTCCAAAATTTAAAGATATATAATTCAAAGGAAAAATAGACTTATTATATGTAGGTCCTGAGGACAATACTGAGAATTTAGAAAGCAAACCTACTCAATAGGTGAAGAAATTTTAAAAAATTAAAGTGGTTTTTAAATTAGAGCTGTTTCCAAAAGTAGTTCTATAATTCAAGTCAATCAACATTTTTGAACATCAAAATTACCCAGAATACATGCTAATGGGCCACCTGGGATATGAAACAAAATTATCAAATTGTCTAAACTTTCTACTTTTTTATCTTAAAAGAATGACTTTTGTAAGCTACCATACATTCCTATACTTGGCCCCACAATCTAAAAACATGCTTGTTCTCTGTTGGTGGATTCTGTCCTTAATTGCTTTTTTTGTCCTACCTTTGGTATTCTTGACTCCAACTTCACCACTTGCTTTTCTATTTTTATCACAAATACTTCCCTTCACATTTTACCACAATGTAGTCTTCCCACTTAGAACTTTTTGTTTTTGAAGAAAACTCTGAATCCTTTTCCATTTATGTTGCCTTGAGCCATACTAGAAAGGTCTCTCCCAGGTTGTATAGGATTCACAATCCTCTTTCTATATTACCTTATGGGTAGTGGTCATTCTTGCCTCTCAAATGGGCCAATTTCTAATCCTTAAAATTTTGCATAAAGCAAAGTATCATAATAAAATATTATGCGTAGAATGCTCCTCCATCATTTTAGAACTATATACAATGGGTAATTATCATAGGTATGGCTAAAAAATTGATGTGTGAGGTGCTGGGTGGTTCAGTCTGTTAAGCGTCCCCCTCTTGATTTTGGCTCTGGTAATGATCTCACAGTCTTGAGTTACAGCCCCACACTGGGCTCTGCACTGACAGCGCAGAGGCTGCTAGGCATTCCCTCTCTCTGTCCCTCCCCAACTCATGTGCATGTGTATGCTCTCTCTCTCAAATAAATAAAGAAATAAAAACTTAAAAAAAAACATTATCTCTCCCTCTCCTTCTGCCCTTCTCCCTCTCATGTGCCCTCTCTCTCTCTCAAAAAAAATCTGATGCTCAAACAGTGGTCCTTTCTTCCTATACACTGGCAAAAGACCTGGCTAAGAAAGAATTGCACACATATACGATACAGAAGAAAAGAAGTTCTGTCTTTGAAATGGTGCACACATAAATTACAATTTTGACCAACCAATTAATTTTAAATTTGCTATGTTTAGGAATTTTTATGCAACCTATAACATGATATTTGCTCAACTATATCTGAATTGTAGGTGACTTGTTCTTTTGTATCTCTGAGACCAAAGTCAGATCTTCTTGTCTAAGTTCCCTAGCACAAAACATTTCTTTTTCCTAACATTTACCTCACCTATAATCATTTGCTTAATATCTGCCTCCCCCACTACACTCTAAGCTTCATGAGTCTGGGATAGTAGACACTACTGTTACTTTGTCATCAACACCAAAGCCATAACCAGAACCAACACATTCTAGGCACTAAATAAATATTTGCTGAGTTAATGAAAAAACAGAATGTGGAACAAGCATGGTATAAGATATTATTTAAATGTAAAGTCTGCTTCTAACCAACTGCATACCATTGAGCAGAGCACTAACCTCTCTGAGCCTCAGTATTCCAGGAGCAACATAACCTCACCTGCTCTCAATGCAGAGAAGTAGTGATGGTTGAATAAGGAAATACATGTGAAAACACAATATTCAGAGATATTGTCATATATACATGATGTCAAAGGAATATGTCTGTCTTAGATACCTTGGTTCGCCTTAATACATTGTGGGCAGTGTAAATCAGGTGAAGAGAAAAATCTGTTTACATTCCAAAATGTGTAACTTCATAACTGCCTCTCTATTACTTTAACATTGCATTATTTTTTTTCTCCATAGCATTTATCACTATTTTTCATAGAGTATTTGTTGGTGGTTGGTTGGGGGTTTATGGTCAGTCTCATCTACCTAGAATGCTAGATCCTCAAGGTGAGACATTTTGTTTGTTTCAGAGCTGTACCCCTAGTGCCTACAACACTACCTAGTGACATAGTGTGTTTTCAGTGAATATTTGTTGGATGAATGGATAGAATGGATGGATATATGACAGTGGGTGCCATGAAGAACTAGCAAGTAAGAATCTGCAAACTTTTCCTTAGCTGCTGCTGCTGCATTTGTAGATTGTGAGCTTTGGTGCTGCTGAGGCACAGTTGACTTCTTTACCTCATTTGATTTCCATTTCAGTTACTTAGAACCTTTCAACTCCCAAGTCACATAAGGCATCCTCTTACTTGAGCATGACGTTTTTGCAAAGAACGTCAGAGCGGGTGTCTTTGCTCTCCCCTAACATTTCTCTGCAATGTCTTTATAGCTCCAGCTCCAGTGAGAGCACTCAACTATCCTCCAGACACTCAAAACTCTTTGGGAGACAATTTCTCACTCTTGCCAAGTTCCAGACACCCAGCTGGGTGGCCAAAAACCAATACTTTTGATCCACAAAAAGCAGTGTGTGTTTTGAATGTCTCCCATTACTGGGAGTCAAACATAAAATAAAATTAACTAAATCCTTCTGTAATTCCACAAGACAGCAATTTTCCTAACTCTCAGCTCTACCACATTTGTTGTCTTATATGGCTGCAAATTGTAAACTCTTTAACACCTTTTCCTGTTCAGTCATTCAATCCTTCGATCCAGCTTCAAGGGGTGCCAGTTTAAGATGGAGAGAGAAAAAGGCCTCATAAGATTGAAACAAAACCGTAATAATAATTTTTGAAAAATTTCTAGCTTGAGATAAAAACTTAAATAACCTGTTCTAGATGAATATGATTATATCATACATCCTTAATTTAGCTTTATGGTCATTTTAGGTTTGATCATTCTCATAGGAATGATCATATATTTTTTCCTTTCTCATAGTTCAAAGTTAAACCTTCCCTCCATCCTCACACCAACAAACACATAGCTCAGTTTTTAAAAAATGGTATCTTTGCCCCAGTTTTTAATACTTTAGAATGCAGCTGTTGCAATCAAAAGAAGATTCTTTAAATGGAAAGTGCTTTTGTCCTGACTAGGACAGACAAATTATATTAAAATTACCACTGGCCTTCACTAAGGTTGTGGTTTAGGCAAAAATTCCTTCACTATTCACTGCTACTCCTCACCCATCTTCCTATTCCTGCCTTCCTCTCTCCTTCCCCAGGCAGGGGCTAGTGCTGCAATATGGATAAATATCATCAGTGGATGGATGTGTATGAGTGGATGGATAAACGCCAACACCTGCAGGGCACCACCCATCAGCAGAATGCAGGGCACATAGGAGCTTAGTGATGGATTTGCCAAGTGAGTCCATTCATTTGCCACTTTGATCAAGTTATCTGAATTTAACTAAACTCTGGATTTCATAGTGCTTAAAGTATCTTTAAAATATTATGATGTGATATAACACAGAAATAAAAAGTACTATACATTCTAAAGCACAGAAGTAAAGTGATGGAACATATATTTATGGAAAACCCAACAAATATTTTTCAATGGAGTACAAGTGAATTTCATGTTTTCTTAGAAAGGCTACAAAAAATAGAACTTCTCCAGTAGTACTCTGCTACACTTATGAGCTTTTTTACTTCTCGAGTTTTGTTTTTGTCCTGAAGTTCCCTGTTCCCTTCAGGGCTGAAGTCACCTATAGATGGCATGTGAGCTGGGCCTTGGGGACTGCAAGGCAAGGCCCCTCTGCTTCTGCGGCTGCTTAGGGGCTCTGCCCTCGCAGCAAGGCCTCTCCTGGGGGCCACGGGGCCCACCCACCTGCCCCATGGGCTGCTGCACAGCTCATACCTTTTTTAACCCTCTTCCCTTTCCTGACACTTGTCTAGAGCTGGGTCTACGAGCAGCCTTATGCCTTCAGTGCACCTCTTCTTTCTAACTCGTCACCTTCAACTGTAATTACTTCTTGAAAGTCATTCAATAAAGAAGGAAAAACCGGGCATGCTAACAACAAAACACACACACACATAAAGAAAAACTGATATTGGACTTCATAAAAATTTAAAGTTTTTCTCTTCAAAAGACATCCTCAAAAAATAAAAAGGCAAGCCATAGGATGACAGAAGGTATTTGAGATATACAGATGTATGCATGTGTGTTTTTGGGATAAAAGTCTTTCAGATAGATAGATAGACAGATAGACAGATAGAGCTAGAGATATATAGATACAGATATAGATCTCAGAAAGACTTTTACCCAGAATAATAAGACAAAACTCCTAAGTGATTTGAATAAAGCAAAGAAGATATACAAAAGGCTAATAGGCATTAGGGAAGTGCAAATTAAAATCACAATAGGTTACTATCACACACATATTAGAATGATTAAAATTGAAAATACTGACACTACTGCATTTGAGCAAAAAGACGAGGCAACTGGAACTCTCCTATCTTCCTGATGGGAATGGAAAATGGTACAACTACTCTGGAAAAAGGTTTGGCAGGTTTTCTAAAAGTTAAACATATGTTCTAGCCACTCCACTCATAGATACTTATCCCAAAGAGATAAGAATGTATACCCACTCCAAGATATGTGAACATTCATAGCACATTTGTTTAAATCGCCAAAACTGAGTGTATTCGTTTCCTAGAGCTGTTGTAACAAATTACCACCAACTGGTGGCTTCAACGACAGATTTTTTTTTTCTTTCACTGTTCAGGAGGCCAGAAGTCTGAAATCAAGTTGTCACCAGGTTGGTTCCTTCTGGAGGCACTAAGGGAGAATCTGTTCCATGATTCTCTAGTAGCTTCTGGGGGCTCTGGGAAGTCTTTAATGTTCCCTTGGAATATAGCGGTGTCACTCTAATCTCTGTCTCTGTTATCACATGCCTTCTTCCCTTTGTGTTTCTGTGTGTCTGTCTTCTTCTTATAAAGATACCAGTGAATACATTTAAGGCTCATCATAATCCAGTAGGACCTCCTGTTAATTAATTATATCTGCAAAGATCTTATTTCCAAATAAGGTCACATTCTCAGATACTAGAGGTTAGGATTTGAACCTATCTTTTTAAGAAACAATTTAACCCACATCACTGGGGGAGAAATATCAAACAACAGGTTAATAAATAAAAAGATGTGGTATATCCATACAATATAATTCCCATCTAGCAATAAAAAAATTATTGAGATGCCTGGGTGGCTCAGTCAATTAAGCATCCAACTCTTGATTTCAGCTCAGGTCATGATCTCATGGTCATGGGACAGAGTCCACATTGGGCTCCAAACTGCACCAAATGTGGAGCCTGCTTGAGATTTTCTCTCTCTCTCCCCATTCCTCCCTCCTTCTGCCCCTCTCATGGACTCACATGCTCTCTCTCTTTCTCAAAATAAATAAATAAACTTTTAACAAAAAAATTATTGTTGACACAAACAACATGGAAGAATTTCAAAATCATGAAGCCAAGTGAAAAAAGCTGGACCCAAGAAAGGCCCTACTCTATGATTCTATAAATTCTGGAAAATGTAAACTAACATATAGTGACAGAATCTGATTAATGATTTCCTGGGGATGGTGGTTGAGGGAGCAACTGCAAAAAATCCTGAGGAATCTCTTGGAGATAATAGAACTGTTCTCCATTTTGATTTATGGTGACAGTCTCATGGGTATATATACACTGTCAAAACACATTAAATCTTCAATTTAATTTATACACTTTATTAGATGTAAATTATATCTCAATTATAATAAATGAAGGTGTTTAAGTTCTACCTATAGGTAATATAACATGTAATTAAATAAAATAAAGAACTTATCTTAAGATCCTTTAATTTATGCCTGTATTTGAAGTAGCCCAACAGATGTGACTTAAGAAAATCTATACACTTGGACCCAGATTCCAATATAGCTAATAGCTACTCCATACAATTTAAACCAGTACATAGTGATATATCACTATCTGGTTTTGAAGAAACACATATGCTATATTCTCCTTATCTCTTCCCTGAAATGCTAAACTTCCAGTTCTAAATTTTAATTCAAATACTATCTCATGTTGGAGATTCCCAAAAATCAGCCTTAGAAAAAGCTCTAAACAGCCTGTACAAAGACTATCATGTTCTACAGTGTAACAACTCTTGGAAATAGTTTTCTTTCCAAGTAAAATCATGTGTTTATTGTGAAAATAAAGTAAAAAAAATTGACTTTGGCCTAAGGAAATTATTCTTCCATAGCAAAACTCAGTGAGGAAGACAGTGAGGAAATCCTGGTCCAGACAACCTGAAGCAGAACAAATTTTTTCAAACGAATGCACATCTCAATCCAATCCAATATTTTACTCCTTTATTCTGGTTTCAACTTCTGCCTGACTTCTCCACTCTCCCATTATATCTCTTCTCATCAGATTTCTAAAGAATGAGTTTCCCTTGCATCATAGGGCACTGGTGACTTAAATCACTTGGTCATAGTTATCATTTCCAGGAACCAAAGAACATGTTTGACATGGCTAGCAGGCTAACAACATCCCAGCCCAAGCACTGAGGAGCTGACATGTCTTCTTGTGTCTCAGATGCCTGTCTCCAGAGATCTGGGTAACTTGCAGTCAGACCCCCAGTAAACATCCAGCTGCTCAATCAGGAGCTAGATCATATATGTACAACACTAATTGGATTTTTACATTTTTATTTTGTGACCATGGTCCACAAAGTCTTTCCCAAATTGCAACTGGACACTTTGTGCAAAATTGTTTTATATCATTGAGATTACAGGTCAACAGTGATACCTATACTAGGTTGAAGTCAATTTACCCAAATTTCCTAGGACTTCCAAAAGGCCCTTAATCCAAACAGCCTGCTCGATGTCAATTAAAAAAATGAACAAACAAAAAATGAGGCTAAGAAGGTCACACTCTACATGTACATGAAGAAATCATAAATTTACATGATGGTTTACTTGTTTAAGTCCCACTTTACTTTCAGGAATAAAATCCTAAGTTTTCTGGAGACAATGGAAGCTCAGATTTCACAATCCTGTCCCTCCTCATTAATTCCACTTACCAGGCAGGTGGATTTTGTCAACCACTGAAATGAACTATTTAAGCCCTTCCTCCAATGCCAATATTAATTATATTTTACTTAATTGCATAATGGCTTTTTCCCCCAGCTGAGTTTTTCTAGAGTGTAAGAATGGCAAATGATTTTACAGAGTATAGACATGTTCACATTAATTTATTGATCTTCATGGTGCTAAGACATTATCTTTATAATGTTAAGAGGACAAAATTTTGACAGCTTAATGTGAATAATAAAAAATAATAATAATAATAAATTGTGCTTCAAATTTTTATCTCCTTGTGAAAATTTTTGTCACATTTTGTAGGGAAGAAAACTTGCTTTCATAATAACCCTGTCATTAAAAGACATTCAGAAATGCAAATCACAGTCTTTCCCAAAATTATTTTGAGAGAATATTTAGTATTTTATATTAATGTCTTCACTGCACTGGGAATTTTAAGGAGAGGTTTCTCATGTTCACCAGAGCAAAATGCACGGGACACTGCTCTCCTGACATCTAAAAAGCAACTGGCCTGGACAACATATGGATTAACCAGTTAAGCTGGCAGTTGCTGCTTGCTGTGGTTTTTATTTATTTATTTTTTTAAGACCCAGGAAGTACTGACATCATTGTGAAAGTATAGAATTTAATTTCACCAATAAATCAAATTGGGCTCAAGCTGCAATACTGTTACATCTACAAAGTCAAGCAGAAACAATGTGACTCAATGAACTGATAACAAGATATAAAACTTTTCACCTCCAGGTCCCTGGCTTTAATCAAGCCAGATCCAGCACAAGAGAGACCAAAGTTGCTCACATTGCTGGTCAAGACCTTGCAGGCCCAGTGTCGGAGTCATTCACAGAATCAGCCCGATACCACACCAGCAGGCCAAGACAGCAAGGCCAAGTATTGTGTCTCCATAAACAAGTAAAGGTCTAAAGGGCTGGCTGTGGTCAATGAGACTGTCAAAGAGCCAGGCATGGAGGACTTAAAGGTAAAAGAAAGCTTTAAAATGCCCACCCCATGGCATGCGGGAAAAAATGGCTATCCTCACATTGGAAAGCCCTGTTTGGTTTTTCTTTGACCACCAGAGTTGGTGATAAAAATCTAGAGAGAGGTATTAACAGGTGTGATGTTTGTGTCAACTTGGCTAGGCCAAATATGCAGATATTGGGTCAGGCATTATTCTAGAAGTTGCTTGGAAGGGTTTGTTTTGCTTTAAGTAAGATTGCCATTGAAATCAGTAGACTTTCAGTAAAACAGATTATCCTTCATAATGTGGTTGGCCTCATCCAATTAGCTGCAAGCCTTAACAGAAAGACTGACTTCCCTCACAAGAGAGAATTCTGCCAGCAGATGACCTTTGGACCACAGGATCAACTCATCCCTGGGTCTCCAGCCTGCTGGCCTATACTTCAGATTTCAGACTTGACAGCCTTCACAATAATATGAGCTAATTGTCTATAAAAGCAATCAATCTTTCTCTCTCTCTCAATATTTATCTATATCTAATATCTAAATCTATACCTATATTTAAATCTTCTGTTCGTTCTGTTTCTCTGAAGAACCCTAATAATACATCAGGATATAGATATTTAGAACATATATTAACTCTGTGCACTTGTCTACTCTTGGCCTCCTCCTCTCTTACTCAGACCATACCTCACTTTGGTAGAAAACACAGAACTATTTAAGATATTTTAGATGAGAGAATCACATGAGAAGAATCATACTTCACTAAGCTAACGTAGACAGAAATATGGAAGATGGACTGGAAAAGAACAGATTGGAATAATTAGAACAGTAATGCCTATAGACCATGTTGTCCAATATGGTAGCAACCATTGGTCACATGTGGCTATTTGAATTAAATTCTGAATTAATTAAAATTAGGTAAAATTAACAGTAATTTCCTCAGTTGTATTAACCAACAGTTCAGGTATTCAGTAGCCACACAGAGCTAGTGGCTGCTCTCTTGGAAGGTATAGATTATAGAACATTTCTTCCATTGCAGAAAGTTCTACTAGAAAATGCTGCTGTAGCAAAACCAGGAGAGCCTCCACTCTGGCTATGGCAGTAGAACGAGAGAAATAAGAGAAAGTAATTTTCATTGGGTGCTCAATATGCACTCAGTGATGTACTGTTTACACTTCTTGTCTCAGTTCATCATTAACCATCCTCTACAAGACACAGTGTTATGCACATGTTCACAGATGAGGAAACTGAGTTTCATGCTCAAGGATGACAACAAAACAATGACACAAATAAGATATAACTCCAGGCAATTTTAATTCCAAAAGCTCTCATAAACCTAGACACTGTTTCTCTAGACCTGGAAAGAGAATCTTTTAAAAATAATGGAATGTTATACCAAACTGTCATCACACCCTATATAAGGGCTTTCTCTTTACCAACTACCTTTGAACCTCCCAAACCTAAGACACAAGCAGCGCTCCACAAATCCTCTGAAATCCCCTCTCTGACTACAATTTGCTATCCTTCCATTTCCTCTTATTTCTTCAAACCTGCTGTATTGGTGTTTTGGTTCATTAGGGCTACTATGACCAAATTCCACAGACTGGGTGGCTTTTAAAGAACAGAAATGTACTTCTCACAGTTCTGGAGGCTGGGAAGTCCAGAATCAGAGCACCAGCATAGTTGTGTTCTGGGGAGAGGTCTCTTTCTGGTTCATACCTATCACCTTCTTGCAGTAAACGCCATGGTGGAAGGGGCTAGTGATCTTTCTGGAACTTCTTTTATAAGACACTAACTGCACTCAGGAGGGCCCCACCCTCATGACCTAAGAACTTCCCAAAGGCTTCACCTTCTAATACCATGATCTCTGGGAGTTAGGACTTCAAAGTATGAACTGTGAGAGGACCCAAACATTCAGACCACTGCAACTAGTAAGTTAGTCTCAGCTGCTACAACAAAGAACCATCCCTCCCCAGCCAAACTCGATGGTTTAGACCAATACAATTCTATGTGGCCAGTCTACTTAGTAGTGTGTTGGTTAGGTGTGCTAACTATGTTACCATTCTGTGACAAGACAAGGAGCTTGGTAAAAGAACATACTGTTTCCATTATCACTGAGAGAGTCTTGCTAAGAGAAAAAAAATGGCTGAACTAACCAGTGCCCTTACTGATACAACTGATTTATATTCTGGTGCAAGTTTCTTCTGTTGTCTTAGACTGACAGCAAACTGGTTTTGGATAGGCACTGGCTAGTGGATCGTGAAGAGCATTGGCTTATGGATTTGTGGCTTTTCCAAGCTTTATTATTCTTCCAAAGGCCATGATCCTGTGGTCACTACAAATGCTCTCCATACACCAGAATTCATTAGTTATGAATCTCTCAAATTCCCTGTTTTGCTCTGTTCCACCACTTCTAAACTAGTGAAATATTTACCCATCCTTATAGAGCTCCTCTTATTTTCAGTTAAACAGGTATACCTGCTCCTTGCAGATGATAATCCTTGCTGTTGAGATCACATCTACCTTCCAAGTCCTTCAACAATTGATCTATAAATTATTCCTTTTTTTCTCACATATCATATCTTTAACTTCCCTTTGAAGCTATACCCATGCTCATGTTTCTTTCATCCTTAAAAATTTCTTAATTCACCACCACCTGGGCCTCAAGTTAACACTAACTCTATCTCCCTTTCCACCTAGATTTCACTTCCTGACTTCCATTCAAACTATATCCATCACACTACTGAAAATTCTCTCAATAACAACCATAATAAGTAACATCTTTAAATCCCCGTTATGAGCCAGAATCACAGTGTTGATCATTCATCTGTTTTTAGTTACATCTTAGAAAGCAAATATTATTAGCCTTTAATTTGTAAAAAAAAAAAATAGATCAGAGACATTAGGTAACTTGAAGATGGCATAGCCACTAAACTTTGAATCCAGGTCTATCTTACTTGCTTTCACATCTAGTTCTACTTGCTCTCTCATTGTCACTTCCAGATATTCTCTGACTTCACAGCCCCTATTCCCCTTGGCTTTTTTGTAGGCTCTTGTTTGTCACACTGGGGGGACCTGCTCTCTATCTGTGTTGGTGACCCATAGTTGTTGCCTTCAGGGCAGCTGCACCAGCCGAAAAGCTTCAGGGAGTCTGCTCTTAAATTGCCACAAGGACGATGGGTTGCCTATGAGGACAGTATGTGGTTATCTCCCGGAATCATGTTCTAAGGGAGGGAAGGCTGGTTACAACGCAAGGGCACTCTTTTGTCCTGCCAGGCTCTGAGCCTTGCAATGAGTTCCCAGCAGAAAGCGAGGAAAGCAGAGGGGGATATGTGGGTTAGCCTTCCACACCCTGCAAGGAATGCCCAGAGAGAAGCCAAGACCAAGAAAGAATAAAGGCAAGGCTGGAAGAAAAGAAAGACAATCCCAAATACCATCCTAAGAACTTAGCTTAATGAGGAAAGCATGTGACCCTGTCACCACACTTAGTAGGAGGCTGACTCACTCCCCAGAACAGGCTGTGAGTATGGACGGTAGTTCCAGCCCTATAAGAAGAATGTTTCTTCTCACACACAGCTGCAACATACCAAACTTCCAAGCTTTTACTTATGCTATCAGATGAAAAGAGCTAATTCTCATGAATGCTCCAATTCTTTTTTTTTACTTTTAAATGACTTTGTTCTTTTATTATTTTTTATTTTTATTTATTTCTTTATATAGTTTATTGTCAAATTGTTTTCCGTATAACACCCAGTGCTCTTCCCCACAAGTGCCCCTCTCCATGACCATCACCCTCCTTTCCCTATCCCCCTCCCCCTTCAGCCCTTAGTTCATTTTCAGTTTTCAAGAGTCCTCATGTTTTGCATCCCTCTCTCTCCCAAACTCTTTTTCCCCCTTCCCTCCCCATGGTCCTTTGTTAGGTTTCTCCTGTTAGACCTATGAGTGAAAACATATGATTTCTGTCCTTCTCCACCTGACTTATTTCGCTTAGCATGACACCCTCGAGGTCCATCCACTTTGCTACAAGTGGCCATATTTCATTTTTCTCATTGCCATGTAGTATTCCATTGTATACATAAACCACATATTCTTGATCCATTCATCAGTTGATGGACATTTAGGCTCTTTCCATGATTTATGAATGCCCTCAATTCTTAAAACTACCTTGTTATCCTTCCCTGAGAATATGTTCTCCATTTAACCTAAAGATGTAGTTATGGTGAAACTTTCAGACATCTTTACTGACCAGTGACAAAATACTGGGGATGGGGGGACAGCAAATCAAGCTAGACAGACAATTGTCTTCTTCCCTTAGAGATAAAACTTGGTTAAGGGTGTCACCCAAGCGTTCAGGCTCTCCCTTGATACCATTTGCATTTCCACATTCCTCTTAGTATCCAAAGTCTAACCTTCCCATGCCCTGGTAGGAGGGAGTGAAGACACCATTACTGAAGCAATTTGGCTGCCCCCATGGAGCCATTACACTCCTGATCCAGAGCTTTGTGGCCCCCATTTCCCCCACTTATGTGAAGAGGCTGTCAAAAAGCTTCTCTTAGCAAGGCAGTGTTGGGTTACCAACAGCTGGTAGCTGTTCTCTGCACTCAGGTTCCGGGTATATGGACGATTACAGGTTAAATGTGTGGCAGCATTGCCTATGGGTGGCTGCACTCTAGCCAGGGCCTTCTAGAGACACAATGCTTTTAACTAGAGGATGGCTCTTGTGGTGGGAATTACAGAACCTGGCAAGATGGCAGGGAGAGATATTTTGGGGCTTGCAGGCTTTCCAGCACCAAAAATAACCTCCAGTAGGAGGCTGCCTACGTGGCCCCCAGGGAAGGTCAAGCCACCCCTGCTCAGTCAGCACGAGCTCTTTGAATCATCTCAACACTTTCCATTTAGCCAAGCGCTTCCCCTTCCCCCATCACCACTGTCCTTCCCAGGCTTTAGAGCTACCTTTGAAATGGAGAGGCAGACAGAGATCACTTCTCTTTTTATTTGGATTTGATAGAGAATGTAAAATGAGTGAGGCACAAGCAACTGGGAACCAGCACCCTCCCCTGATCCACAAAACCACAGGAGCTCAATACTGGGGCAGCTTTAGAAATCTGGCTGGAACTCACATTGCCAAGATTACTCCCACATGTATGATTATCCAAAGGATACCAAATCTGTTCCTTCACACTGCTTCTTTCCCCTCAAAATGAGAGATATAAGTATGACAATCATCTGCACACATGATTCCTCCAACACCACTCACTTTCCATTCTTCCTAGAGGCTCCAAGGCACAGCGAATTAAGCTAAAGATTCCCTGGATTCCCCACAACATAGCAGCCGTGCTTCAGAGAGGTGCTGCAGCTTGTTATGAGAGATGCCATGCGTGGTTCCTGGAGGGTATATTTTCATTTAGTCTGGATGTTTGGCACACTCAGACCATAAACAGAAGCCCAAGGTAGAAATAGATGGCATGACTGGTTTACTCAGAGAGTGTTGAAAATGTTTAATCAATTAATGGTGATAATAAAGTGTCTCATTGGAAGCTAAAATGACAATTCCTCAAGCTCGACCACATTTGTGTCCAGCCTAACAGCTTACAAGCATTGAGGGTGACTGATGGACAAACACGAGAGCTATGCAAATTATGGGTGTCTCCTTTTATGTTTACATTTGTGCATATTTCTGGCTATTTTTGCAGATAGGCAGATTAGCAGCCCTGCTGATAATTTGATCTCCCTGACAGAAGTGAAAAATCATTCACTCATCCAAACACATATTCCCCATTTCCCCTGTGTGTGGATGTAAAAACTGACTGGGTGTTACCACGCAGGCAGCAGCATATACATGACCAAGCATGGGGGTTTCTAGGGCAAAATCAGTCTATAAAGGGACAAAAAATAAGCAGGCAAAGCACAAGTAGCATCTGGTAAAATGCAATTTCAAATATTTCATTCAAATAATTTAAGACCACAAGAGTTTGTGACATGACCACAGAAGAATGTTGTAGTATTTACCCATTCATTCATGATCCAACTTCATTTACTAGCATAGAAGCCCCATAAGAGCAGGAATCTTGTCTGCTTTTATTCACTGCCGTGTTCCCAGCTGTTTACTACATAGGAATAGCTTAAAAATATTTGTTGAATTGAATGAATGAATCCATCCATCATTCAGAAAACATTTAATAAATAATGTGGTACACGGGCTCTTCCATTTGTCTTCATCCTTCTATTCCCTAATTATTGTGCAGTTTCACTTCCACAAGACGTTCCTCTTTAGGAGAAGATGTAAATATGTTGGCTTCCTTCCCCCATGAGTTTGATCTTTCAAAATCATTTTAAAAAATATAAAAATGAATATAAAATGAAAAGTAAGATAAATTGAAAAATATAAATGATTAAATATAAAAATATAATATAATGAAGTGAATATAATGTAAGATCATGACCTGAGCAGAAGACAGAGGCTAAACCAACTAAGCCACCCAGGTGCCTGTAGAAATTATTTAATATATAAGGTTGACAGGAATCACAGGAGAATGCAGAATGTGACAAAACAATCTATTGCAAATGTGTGAAACAATCTCCCTGAGGTTGGGGGAGAAGTGTTGCCCCAGTAGCTTTAAAAATGAGTTGTGATGAGCACTGGATGTTGTATGGAAGTGTTGAATCACTATATTGCACACCTGGCACTAATATTATGTTATATGTTAATGAATTGAAATTTAAATACAAAGTTTATGAAACTTAAAAGTAAATTTAAAAAAGGAAGTGAGTGGAGTCTGTAAAATTAAATGCAAAAAGAATATCACATAAATAGTATACTCTCTTTGATAAAGGGGTTTCCCAGGAAAATATAAAGTAACAATTGTGATACCACTATACACATCTAGTGGTATATCTAGTGTGTATACACACTAGAATTAGAATTAAATAAACGTGGCAAAGAGCCAGACTGGAAGTAAGGTAAATTTTTTAAAATAAAAATGAAAAATAATCATTTAAACCTCTCTTGGACTGGTAATTTACAGATAAACAAGGGTAGGAAGTCAGAATGATCCATTTTATAGTGAATTAGATTGGAGACATCAGGCTGAGCTCACATTTTATTTAATATAGATACAGATAGTTATATGTAGAAATATTTATAGATACATGTATATAAACGGGTTTACATATACACATATTTGCTCTATAAGATAAAAATGCTTAGAAATAATAACAATCTGGTAGTGATGAGCACACCTAGTGCCTAGATCCATGTTCCAATAAAAGGAAATGGCTTTTTTGGGGAAAGACTGCAGGTTAACATATACAAGATAAGCGTGGAGAAGTTTATTATGCCAGAGTAAGGAAATAATAAAAAATTTTAAACTTAATTTTAAAAAATTATAAAACTACATTAATGAGGATGAGGGAGGTGGTATGCTCAAGGGACATTGGAGACAACTAAAAGAACTCCAAGTAGTCAAGCTCCAAATGATCAAAGATGAAAAATATTTGAGAAAAAAATAACAATAACAATTATAATGATAATGATAGTAAATTAGTATTGGGATAGAACCCAAACTGTGAAATAAACATTCATGAGTCTCTACTGAAATAAATAGATACATAAGTAACAAAAAAACAAATAAATAAAAAGAAAAATACCAAGTCTTAAATGATATATATAGAAACTGCATTCAAGTAAGGGAGCATAACGCCCCACTTCTTAAGTGTGGGTTTCACATAGTGGTTTTCTTCTAAGGAGTACAGTATGGGAAGGAGAGAAAAAAAAGAACCTGACAAACTCTGTCTCAGCCAGATGATCAAGGTCAACATCAACTATGATAAATTATGTTGGTAGTACACATATCTGTTACAATGTAATGGGAATGATATTTTACTATGGTCTTCTACCCAAAAACTCACAACTCCAGTATAATCATGAGAAAAACTTGAAAAGAATCCCAGTGTAGGGGCATCCTATACATGACCTAATTGATTCTCCTCAAAATTGTTAAGGTCATCAAACAAGGGCAGTCTAAGAAACTCATAGACAATAGAAATTTTAGCAGACATAACTACTAATGTAACATAGTATCTTGGATGAATTCTGGGAATAAAAAAAGGGCATTAGGTAAAAACTTAAAGAATCCAAATAAATTATGAACTTGTTCAATGACAATGCATTTACACTAGTTCATTAATTATAACAAAGATACCATACTAGTGTAGGATGTTGATAGTAGGAGAAACTGGGTGTGAGGTACAAAAAGACTGTGTATACTATTTTGTATTTTTTCCATAAATCTAATACTGTTCTAAAAAATATAATTAATTTTTTAATCCTATGATATAGCCATAAACACTGAAGCCTTTACATGTGTAATAACATGATGTCTTAAATTTGATTAAAATATATTCAATTTAAGAAAAAAAAGGTAGGGGCTCCTGGGTGGCTCAGTTGGTTGAGTGTCTGACTGAGGCTCTGGTCATAGTCTCATGACGGGTAGGTTCAAGTTCATCATCAGGCTCTGCATTGACAGTACAAGTGAAGCCTGCTTCAGATACTCTGTCTCCCTCTCTCTGCTTCTCCCCCACTCACTCACTCTCTCTCTCAAAAATAAATAAATATTAAAAAAAAAACAGATTAAATGTGATGGCTAATTGCATTGTCAACTTGACTGGGCCATAGGGTACACAGAGATTTGGTCAAAGGTTATCCTAGGTGTGTCTCTCTGAAGGTGTCTTTTGATGAGTTAACATTTTAGTCAGCAGACTGAGTGAAGCAGATTGTCCTTCCTAACGTGTGGGTGGGCTTCGTCCAATCAACTAAAGACCTGAGTTAGAGGGAACTCCTCCAGCCTGATACTGGAGCCCAAGTACCAGTTTTTTCCTACCTTTGGACCTTAATTTACACATCAACATTTCTTGGGTCTTAGGCCTGCCAACATACCATCAGTTCTCCTAGTTCTTAGGCCAAGTTCTTTGCACTTGGACTAGAACTATGCCAACTTTTTTAGGTCTCCACCCTGCAGTCTGCAGATCTTGAGACTTTTCAGCCTCCACAATTATATAAGCCATTTGCTTATAATAAATCTATTATATAATAAATATATATTTATAAATAAAATAAATAATAAATATATATTGATAATTAAAATATATAAATAATAAATAAATACATAAATACATGTGATATATATATTCTTAGTTCTGCTTCTCTGGGGAACTTTGAATAATGCAACGGGAGTTAGTAAAACAAGACTGGAAAAATGAAAATGTTGATACAAAGAAGGGGTTCATTTTACTATTCTCTTTACTATTATATGCCTGTCGAAAAATTTATATAGCTTTCTAAATTTAGATAAGTACATTAAAAAAAGAAAACCTAGAAACCACAAGGGACCACTCATGCACTATGCTTCTCTACTTATTTGCTTCCTTGGAACTTAATTTGTAACCCAGCTTTCCAAGACGAATTTGTGACCACCAGTATCCTCTAAGCCTATAGGCTGAAATTCATCTCCGTATTTAACTTTAGTTCAGTAGAAACAGAAAATTTTCTAATTGTCTTTATTATGAACGTGAGACAAACAAAAAGAGAATAAATGAAACATGGAAAAAGGTACCAAAACTGACCTGTACAAAACAGATACTCATATTCTTGGGTAACTATAGTCTGACCACAGATGGAGCTGGCAGAACAAGCACTTGCTTCCTTCTGTGCAAGTCATCCCCCAAAGTAGCCCGTCTCCTTCAATTCTTCCTAGATTTCCACGTATATGTTGTTCATTTATCCATTCACTCACTCAGCAAATAATTGTGTCCACCTTGTTCTAGACATTGAAGAACCTATGGAAACCAAAGGAAGCAAGGTATGTGACCACATGAGGCTTCTAAAAAGGAATACAAATATTAATAATATTATGATGTAACAAAATGTAAAACTGTGATTGTGATTTTTGCCATGAAAGAAGATATATCATGATAGGAAACAACAGGTTTAACCTCATACAGAGTTCAAAAAACAATGACTAAAATTGAAAAATTAGGAAGTAGCAGTGAAAACATCTCATTGGGAGTCTTGGCAGTAAGTGTTAAAATAATCAGCCAGAAGAAATGGAAGAAGCTGCGTCTGAGAAAGAGGAAATGGGAAAAAGGAGGCAGGATACTCATTTTGTAAAAACTAAAATTTTAAACTATTTTACTTTCTAACTTATGTGCTCAGAAATGTTGACAAAAACAAAATGTTGTGTTGAAGAAAGGGACCAAAAATACAAGAGAGGACAAACAAAACCAAATGTCGAGTGTTTGAAAGGCTAAAAAAAATTAACAAATCTCTGGCAAGCTTGATCAAGGGAGAGAAATCAAAATTACTAGTATCAAAAATACAAGTTATAAAACAAAACATAGCCACAAATATAGTAGATTAAAAGATAAGACAATTCTACAAATTCATTCCTGTAAATTTGAAAACTAAGACAAAATGGTCAAATTCCTATTTTAAAAATCAAAATGGACTCCAAAAGAAATCGTATGTCTGTGTAGTCTTTAAAAGAAAGCCCTATCATGTGCCTGGATTGCTCATGGGTTAAGAGTCAGACTCGGTGGCTCAGGTCATGCATGATCTCACAGCTTCAGGGTGTAAGCCCCCATGCGGGTCTGCTGACAGCTCAGATCCTGGTGCCTGTTTCAGATACTGTGTCTCCACATCTCTGCCCCTCCGCCACATGGGCGCACCCACGCGTGCGCTCTCTCTCTCTCTCTCTCTCTCTCTCAGAAATAAACATTTAAGGAAAGAGAAAATCTTATTAAAGAGAGATCACACTTGAAAGTTATTCTACAAAGAAAACATCAGATTCTATCAAATGTTTAGGGAACTTACAGGAAATTTTTGTCAAACTTTCAAGGAATGAGCCATTTTAACTTTATACAACTTCGTCCAGAAAACAGCAGAATAAATACATCCCTACTCATTACAAGTGACTTGCATGGTTTGATACCAAAAGCAAAACAAAACAGAGACAAGGAAAGCACAAGGAAAAAAAGAGTTACTTTCCCACGTCATTCATAGACATGAATGCAAAATCCTGAATAAAATATTTAGAATATTAGTATACCAAATCTAGCAAATGCATTGACATAATTTATTATATTAATTCACTTATTAAACGGGGGAAATTTATGATCATCTCAACAGATACACAGAATAGGTATCAAAAAATTCAGCACCCACTCTTGGTAAGAATTGTAACCAGACAGGGAATAGAAAGGAAATACTTTAACCTGGCAAAGAGTTAATCTCAAAAAAACCCACATTATTTTAACAGTGAAATATTGGAAACATTGTTTTTAAAATAAGGAATGAGACAAGAAAATTGACATTGTTGCTTGTAATTAATATGGTACCAGAGACAACGTGCGACAACGTGAAGATAAGAAGAGCAAAAAAAAGTATCATTGTTGAAAATAAGAAACAGAAATATCTCAATATTCAGATGAATAAGACATAAAGCTCCAAAATAACCAAGAAATTATCAGAATTAATAAGAGAATTTAATAAAGGGAGCTGGTTATTAGAAAGAAAGGGCTAATCGGCCAGCGGGGCTTTTACAACTGATTCCAATAGAAGCATCAAAGTGGCTCCTTTCCTCATCTTCTACACAAAAATGAATTCCAGATTTTAAAAGTTAATAAAAAATGTGAAAGTCAAAATTAGAAGAATATATAGGAGAATATCTTAATGATAATCATTAAAGAATTGAAGAACGATTTTTAGGGGCACCTGGGTGGTTCAGTTAAGTGTCTGACTTCAGCTCAGGTCATGATCTTGTGGCTGGAGTGTTCGAGCCCCGTTTGGGGCTCTGTGCTGACAGCTCAGTCTGGAGCCTGCTTCAGATTCTGTGTCTCCCTCTCTCTCTCTCTTCTACTAATTCTCTCTCTCAAAAACAAACATTAAAATTTTTGTCTTAAAAATAATTTTTAAACAGGGCACCTAAAGTACAAACCATCAAGAAAGTGGTTTGATCAATTCAAAATTAAACTTGAGATCCTTTTATCTAAACATACCATAGAGAGAATGAGAAGGCAAAATATGCATGTAACCAATAAAAATTCATGTCTGGAATATAAAAATTGTCTTTAAAATTCAATAAGAAGAACACAAGCACTCCAAAAGAAAAACAAAGATCGTTAATTGGCATTTCATACACACACACATACACACACACACACACACACACACACACACACACAACACACATGCCCAATAAGCATATAAAATATTTTCAATCTCAATAGAAATTAAAGAAACATATATAAGACCTAAATAATATAACATTTAAAACCCACTCAATTGGTAAAAATGCATTCTTGGTAAGGATATAGAGCAACAGGAATTTATTCATTCCTGGTATAAACTTTGAAATAAAATTGCGATTATCTTTTTAATACAAACATGTGTATACTCTATTGCAAGGAAAACACACTATACTAAAGAAACTCCTTTGAATTTGTACCATGAGATATGATGTGAAAATTTACATAGTCTTCTTAAGAATAAAAATGAAAAGAAATCCCAAGTACACATAAATACACACCCCCCCCACCAAAAAGGAATGTTATACAGTCATGAAAATAAGTGAACGACAACTCGAGGAACAACTTCAACAAATTTTACAAAGTTGTATGGAGGAAAAAAGGCTTAGAAGTCTAATTGTAAAAAATTTTATAAAGTTCAATAACAAGAAAAAGGCTTTATCAAAATATATCTTTAGGAAAGTATACATATGTATTAAAAAAAGTACTATGCAAGACATGATGAACACAAAATCCAGGATTGTTTTTATTTCTGGTTTACGGAGAGGAGACAGGAAAGAGCATTTGGAAAAGGCACACTTCTGTTTTCAAGGGTCCTGGTGATGTTGTAGAGCATACATTAGGAATTAGAATCAAAAAGCTAATTTATTATTATTTCTGAACACACACACACACTTATCAATTTTCAGATAATTAAATGTACAGACCTCCTTGTGAAAGTTTATACCTCTGGTCCACTGACGATAAAAGGATCACACACACACACACACACACGCACATGCACACATTCACACACCCCACCAGAATTTTTGTGGCAACATAGAGTTGATGCATTTCTTCTCCATTAGCTAATACTGTTAATAGGATTTTTGTGAATGGACTTGAAAAAAGTAGTAACTGCCATTAAAGCATTCACACTGATGGGTAAAATGTATAAAATTCCCTATTAAAGGGAAAAAAGTAGTCTTTGATTCTTTTTAGCTCCCTCATGTGGCCGCCAGGGGAAAAAAGCAAGCATTGTTTCTAATTAGAGATACATTACCTTCATAACAATGCCTACACTGGGATACCTATAGATTAGTATCATGTTGCACTTATTAGATAAGTTAGAAAACAGTGTATTTACAGAAACAAACTAGCAAGAAGTTCTTGGTTCTCCTTACAATTTATTACTGGAGTATCCAGGATGAAAAAAGAAAGCATGTTATACAAGACAGAAACAAGAAGAAAATAATTTTCAAATAAACCAACAGTGCTATGTTCTTTGGGAGAACATTAATGCACAAAATGTTCCTTGAGGGAAAAAAAGTACTTATTGATAAAATAAGTTTGAGAAATTTGTCATACTATCCCCACAAGGATATTAAGAATGAACATTAATTCAGTAAAGGCTCTGAAGAGTCCTGTAGTCAAAAATATGTTTAAACCTGTTTCACTTACATTACTCTTTAAAATTTTTTTATTATTTATTTTTATTTTTGAGAGAGAGAGCACAGTAGGGGAGGGGCTGAGAGAGAGTAAAAGAATCCTAATCAGTCTCCACACCCAGCACAGAGCCCCATGAAGGGCTCGATCTCACTACTGTGAGATCATGACCTGAGCCGAAATCAAGAGTCAGATGCATAATCAACTGAGTCACCCAAGTGCCCCCTAACATTACACATTAAAAGGAAACTTCTGAAAATACTATTTGACATGATTCATTTTAAAGCATGCTGAAGGAAAGCTTTAAATTCTAGTAATTTTTCTTAGCTTATTCAAGAAATTAATAATGACTTGCATTGTGACAGCCATCACACAAGTATAGAACTGTGTTATTTAATGAGTATTTAATATTAAATGTCAGGTAGTCAGTTGAGTGGACCATAGTTAAATGAATAAAGGAGTCAATCAATCAGTCCAGTGCTGAGAATAACAAAACTATTCATCTAGAATCCAAGTTACTTTTCTGATGACATTTCTAATTGATTGTATGTGGTTTTTGTAAGAAGGATCTTTCAGTCTGAGCCCCAAGTTCTCCAGCTATAAAATGACTTTGATCATCTCTGCTGTAGTAGTTATCGTTTAAACATATCAAGAACGTATTTCAGGCCTTCTTCAAATTGACTAGAATAAATGGTATTAAAGGAAACCTATGTCTGAAATGACTAGGAGTTTATAATTGTTCCTAACAGTCTTAGTTTAAAATTGCCACCACTGGGGTGCCTGAGTGGCTCAGTCGGTTAAACCTCCGACTTCGGCTCAGGTCATGATCTCACGTTCGTGGATTCGAGCCCCGCTTTGGGCTCTGTGCTGACAGTTCAGAGCCTGGAGCCTGCTTCAGATTCTGTGTCTTTCTGTCTCTCTGCCTCTCCCCCTCTCATGCTCTGTCTCTCTCTGTCTCAAAATTAAATAAAGAATTAAAAACTTTAAATAAATAAAATAAAATAAAATTGCCACCATATAAATCATATAGAAATAATTGCACATCTATGACTGAGTGTTGGTAAGGAAAATAATTACAATGACATCTTATTCTCATCATCTTCTTCCCCAAATCATGCTTTCAAAATGTTCTCTGAATGTCTTACATTAAGAACATGCAATGTTCTTGAAATCCTTGAGGGAGTTGAGCTTTCAGAGAAGTGTTTGTTCAAACAGTATAGTAGATTCTAGTCCCTCTCTTGATGAATAAAACCTGAGTTAGTAAAAACGTTCCTTGGACCAACAATGCCAAAGAATGATAAGAAATAAGAATATTTCCTGACAAAGCTACCTTCTTTTTTCTGCCATGTGCAAGTGGTCATATTTTGTTTTATATAGACATATGTATTGTAATATGTACTATAACATAAAATATAAATAAATACATACACATAAGTAAAGACATAATTCTCACTAAAGGATTTTGCTAGCAGATGACCATTCCCAATTTTCACACTGCTTCCTAAGCAGTAATTACAGTCTGACCACTTTTTGGAAGTATAAACTGAAAGGTGCGTTGTCCAGATTCATGCAGTAAGGAGTCATTGCAGTTAAACACTGACATTGCATTTTAATGCTTTAAATTTTATTTAATATTTTTAATGTTTTAAAATTTATTTTTATTGTTTTTAAAGCCAAAGTAGTTTACACCCATGTTTAAATAGGAGTAAGTATGGGAACTTAGCTCAGACAGGTAGAGTGAAACTCCAACTGGCAGTTATATCCAGAAGAACAGGCAACACTCCCTCAGGGAAGATATAAACACCTGATACAACATCTAACCACACCCACAAATCTTTTTTTTTTACACAGAATTAGAATCTATAAACACATGAATGAAAATTATCAAATACAAAGTTGAGTACTTTGAGTACAAAATCTAATGTTTTGCCTTTTAAAAATGCTCAACACATGAGTTAATGGGCAGAGCAATCAAAGATTAAAAGTAAATCAATAACTGGTCCATCAAACTGGGTAATTATTACAGAAAATTATGCAAAAAAGAAAGGGATATAAAAATAGAACAAAATTAAAAGCTTCAGAGATAGATCCAGAAGTTCTATTGTCTATGCCTGTACTAATAGATGTTTCATAAAGGAAAGAAAGAAAATAAAGAATTACTCAAAAAAAATCCAAGAACTGTAGAAAAGCATTAGCTTTCAGTTTGAAAAGTTTCCCACAATACCAGCCATATAAAGTAAATAATAAAAAAACCAATAAGGATTTATAACTGAACATACCGCTGTGAAATTTCAAATGCTGAAGGTAAAGAGAAAATTCTAAGCTTCCAGAGAGATAAAATAACTTAAAAAGAAAAAGATTCTAATTGATATGAGATTTATAAGCAAGCAATAATGGATGTTAGAAGACAATAGAGTAATATTTTGAAGATCCAAAGGAAAATTACTTTTAACCTATAATTCTATACCCAGCAAAACTAGCATCAGGGGTAAGGGCAAAAATCACTTTAAATATGTAAGATTTGATAATATTTATTCAAATATTTTTAGAAGAAATCCAAAGAAGAAGCTGTAGTGAATAAATACATAAATCAATCATATAATCAACTCTAAATAATGGTTGATAAACACTGTTTAATAAAATGATATACAAGCTGAATCTAAAAATCCCAATGCTTGCAAAGTATGAGACAGGATTGGTGATGTAGATACATAAGTAAAGCTATGCTAATACATTTTGTTTGTTTATAGAGAAAATGTAGATATAGATTAATGTTAGAGATCCATTTTTAAAAATATGTATTAAAGGTAATTATCAGAAGAATGAAATGAAGATCTAAATTCAGAGACAATAAGACCAAAACACTAAAGAAAGAAGCAAAGATAAAATTCAACAATGAGAAAATGAACAACCCAATTAAAAAATGGACAAAACACTCAAATAGACACCACATTATAGAAGCTATACAGATGGCAAAAAAAAAAAAAAAAAAAAAAAAAACCATGAAAAGATGCTCCACAGCATATGTCATCAGGGAAATGCAAAACAAAACAGCAATGAGATACCACTACATACCTATTGGAATGGCCAAAACCCAAGTGCCTGGGTGGCTCAGTTCATTAAGCATCCAACTCTTGGTTTTGCTTCAGGACATGATCTCACTGTACATGGGATCGAGCCCTGCCTCAGGCTCTCAATTGACAGCATGACAGCATGGAGCTTGCTTGGGATTTTCTCTCTCTCTCTCTCGCTCTCTCTCTCCCTCTCTCTCTCTCTCTTTCTCTCTCTCTCTCTCTCTCTCCCTGCCCCTCCCCAATTCACATTCCCTCTCTCTCAAAATAAATAAATAAACTTTAAAAAATTCTTTAAAAATGGTCAACACCAAATACTGACAAGTATTTGGAGCAATAGAAACCCTCAGTGTGGAGCCTGCTTGGGATTCTCTCTCTCCCTTTCTATGTCCCTTCACTCCTCATGCTCATGCTCACTCTCTCTCTCTCTCTCTCTAGCTTTATCTCTCTCTCTCTCTCTCTCTCTCAGAATAAATAAATAAACTTAAAAAAAAAACTCTGAAAAACAAAAAAAATGGCCAACGTGAAATGCAGACAAGAATTTGGAGTAATAGAAACCCTCAGTCATGATGGAATGCAACAAAGTACAGCCACTTTGGAAGTTTCTTTCAAAAGTGAACATACTCTCACTATATGATCCAGCAATTACACTCATTGGTATTTACCCAAAGGTGATGAAACTAAAGCCCTGCACATGAATGTTTACAGCAATGCTGTTTATAATTAACAAAGCTTGGAAACAACAAGATGTCCTTCAGCAGGTGAATGGATAAACTGTGGTACATCTAGACAATGGAATATTATTCAGCCTTAAAAAGAAATCAGCTATCAAACCCAGAAAAGACATCAAGAAAACTTTAAATGCATATTATAAAGTGAGGGAACCCAATCTGAAAAGGCTACATAGGGTATGATTTCAACTACAAGACATTCATTCAGTGGTTGCCAGGAGTTGATGGGAAAGGAGGGATGAATAGGTGGAACACGGAGTATTTTAAGGCACTGAAAATACTCTGTATGATGTTATAATGATGGGTACGTGTTATTATGTATTTGCCAAAACTCATAGGATGTAAACTAGGAACTTGGGGTGATAAAGACATGTAAGTTCGTCAATTTAACAAGTGTACCACTGTGGTGCAGGATTTTGATTTTGGAGTGACTGTATATGCATGCAGGGCCAGTAGGATATGGAAACACTCTCTACCTTCTGCTTAATTTTTCTGTGAACCCAAATCTACTCTAAAAAGTAAGCATATTTTTTAAAATTATACACTAGTAAATAAAATCTTTTAAAAAGATTATTTTGGAAGATTTTTTACATATTTAGCTAAAACAGTTATATACTTTTTGAAAATTGTTTTATGTTTATTTAATTTTGAGTGAGAGAGAGACAGAGCATGAGCTGGGGAGGGGCAGTGAGAGACAGAGACACAGAATTGGAAGCAGGCTCCAGGCTCTGAGCTGTCAGCACAGAGCCCAACACAAGGTTCGAACTCACAAACTGCGAGATCATCACCTGAAGGCTTAACCGACTGAGCCACCCAGGCATCCCAGTTAGGTACTTTTTTAAAATAGCCTTCAAACCACTAAATTATAATAAAAGATAAAAAAAATTTCACTTTGCGTTAAAAGGTAAAGAAAACTATCACTCCACCATAAAGAACAAAAAACATACGGTAAACATACAGTTGAATAGAAAGCAAACATATAAAAGACCCGTTGCCTCCCAGTATGCTACTGTCCTCTCCAAAGGTAATAGCTGTTAACAGTTTAGTGTGTGTACTTCCACCCATTCTGTATGCAATTACATAGATATATTAGATGGTAGGTAAGTAGATAATTGGTGTTTCTCCATTTTTTAAAAACATTTCCTCTGTTTTTCTAGACAGCACAATCAAATATGCCTTGAAAAAATATTTGTTATGAAAACGTTAATCCATTCTCTACAAAAGTAGAGAGATTACTATAATAAACCCATATATGCCATTATTCACTGTTGTTATGGGCTGATTATATCCCCCAGAATTCATATGTTGAAGATTTAACTCCCAGGATTTCAGAATGTGGCTGTATTTAGAGATAGGGTTTTTTAAGTATGATATGTTAAAATGGAGTCACTAGGGTGGGCCCTAATCTAAGCTGATTGGTGTAATTGTAAGAAGAGGGAATTTGGACACCTAGAAGACACCGCAGGAGTGTATACGCACAGAGAAAAGACCAATGAAGACACAACAGTAAGATGGCCAGCTGCAAGCCTAGAGAGAGGCTCCAAGAGAAACCAAACCTGCTGACCCCGTGATCTTGGACTTCTAGGCTCCAGAACTGTAAGATAATAAATTTCTATTGTTTAAACCACCCAATCCACGGTATTTGTTATGGTAGCCTTAGCAAACTAATACACCTACCTCTCAACAACTATTAACATTTTGTCAGTCTGGTTCATCTATCCCACACCCACATATTTTTTATTCTGGAGTGTTTTTAAAGCAAATCCTAGACTTTGTCATTTCACCTATAACTGCTTCATTTTGCAATTCTATTAAGAAGGTTTTTTACATATGTATTATGTATAAAATTATGTATGTATTATGTATGTATAGATATTTCATGCCTAACAAAATTAATAGCAATCCCCTAATGCTTTCTAATACCCAGCCCATATTTAAAATTTCCCTAACTGTCTCAAAGACTTTCTTTTACAGTTGGTGTGTCTTTTTAAAGTTAGATCAAAGAAGGTCTTCATAATACATTTGTTTATTTTTCCTCACCCTAACCAACAATGGATGCATGTTTAATATGTTCCAAACAATGGGATAAATTATCATTTTATTTTTCTTGGTATTTCCCCCAATTATAAATGAGATTAAACAATTTTTCATATATGTATTTGTCTCTTACTATTCTTTTGTGAATTGCCTCATTTCCTTTGCTCATTTTCATGTTTGTTTCATTTTTTTGTTTATATTTTTGCAGAAGCTCTTTAGCTAAAGTCTCAGAATTTTTTTATTTTTGTTGCACTCTGCTTTTTTATCTGCTTTTTCCTTTTATAACTTTTTAATTTTCACATTTCTTTCAACCTTCATTATGACCTGATTCTCTATGATTTGCTGATATATTAAACAGGCATAAAACTCCTTGTTTTGAGAATTGTTTTCTCAACAGCTAGAATCAAGCATACTGATTAGTAAACTTCTTTCCCAGATTGGAGTTTAGCCTAATTTCTAGACTGAGTCTTAAGAAGACATTCTGCAAGTGATCTAGGCATACAAAGTTTCATCTTCTCCAACACACACACCGAAAAAAAAATAGAATTCCTAGTCCAAGTTTCTACATTTTGTATCCCCCCCAAATCACACAAAGATTGTTTTTTCCCTTGCCCAGAAAAAGTAGCTCACTTATTATAAGCAGTATTGAAAATGATAAACTTTCGGAACAACCAAAGACAATTCTAAGTAGATTATTGAATTTTCCCTAAAAATTAATGTTAGTTTTCCGGAAATATTCACAAGGACCTCATGATCCTGTATCAGAACAACATTTTGAGGAGATTATTTTAAATGTATCTTTGAAATCTTACCTCATGAAACCTAGATCTCTAAAAACCAAACTTGAGTACTCTCTAGCATCAGTGCAAGCAGAAGAAAAATAGCATGACAATTTTGATGCATATTTGTAGAATACTCTTTTTATGCATATTATTTCTAGTGAGGGTAGAACAGCTGCAGGAGAGAGAGGGAGAGAGAAGGGGGAGAGAGAGAAAGAGAGGGAGAATACTGAGAAGTAGACAAAAGAGAATCTTGTGGATCTTGTTTAAGGAAAATCATCTGAAAGTAAGATCCAGGAGAATTTGTATTTTTGTCCTTTCTCAGGCTTTCAGAAACAACCTATTAGCACCTCTCTCTATTTATTCAGACAACTCTTCCATTGTTTACAAACCCCAATGTAGGTGGATCAAGAGCTATAGCCATACAACATAGGATTTCAAGACAAAACATAACACAAGTAAATATAGCAGTTTTCTCAAGTAAGTCAGTGTCTCTCTAACTTTTCATCTTCCTTTAGCTGATCTACATATTTTTTCTCTTTTTCTTTCTCCCAGACTCAGTGTCATAAGCCTGAAGCCTTGAAGTTACTCTCTTAAAGCGTTTCAAACACCCTGTGTCCAAGTATGGTCACTATGAGGGAGCTGTCACTGAGAGCCCTTGTGGAAAATTAATGGCTGACTACAGAGGGCAAAACGATAGGACAGATGGCTCTGTCACCACCGCCAGCCTGGGAGGCTGAAAGAAACCCAGTGTCTGGGCAAATAGTGCTGCGTTTCATGCACTTGCTCCTTTGTTAATCCAATCTCCCTGTCAGCAGCTGTCCTTCATTGTTCGGTTTGGGAGAGAATGTTGTTTCATTTTCTACAGACATTTTCTATATTTTCAATTTGTTAATGATGCAAAGAGCACATTTCAGAAATTTCCCGAGACCACAAACCAAAAAAGGAGTCTTCTCTGTCATTTCTTGGAAGAACAACAGTGAAACTTTTACTTAGCATAATCTAAGAAAATACTGGTCTCCATTCTGCCATGGATTACTGGATTTTAATTCATTGAAGAAATTCTGCAAAAACCAGCTAGGGATACTTAATATCCTAAGGTTGCATCTAGCTAATACCAACATATAATTAGGTTAATGCAATGAAAGAAGAGGAATGGTCAATATGAAAAAGTTAGTCACATTAGAGTAATTGTGTGATTTCACAAATTTTGTACTTTTCAACAGTGTCTTGGAGTCTATTTAATGTCCCTTATTTTCCAATTACCTTCTAGTCCAAGAAAAAGTGATGTAAGATGAAGTCATAAGATATTCCAAAAAATCTTTTCCCTCCTACTCCATCTTCTTGGCCTGCCTTAAATCTTATGTCCATCTTTGTCAGGACACTTCTGGTGTTAACAGCTGGCTTCAGAAAAGAAGCAGAACATTTTGGCCTCCCAATGCCAAGGTCATGTCCAAACTGAGCAACGCAAGAGTGCGCTTCAGGAGAAAAGCTCACCGGTGTTCTAGTTTCTTTACAAAAGGCCAAATGTGCATTCTTACCAGGAAAATTCTTTGATCCTTAAGAGCTTCCACCACTCCTTCCTTTCCCATTATTGATGTCTGAATTTTGATAAAAAAAAAAAAGTACCATCATTGCTGTGACCCTGTACAAGCACGGGCCCCCAATTTCACTACAAATATTGTTGGTGCCTCAGTTTTCTTCTCTTGTCTTTTCTGATATCTTTATCAAGTCACAGTCCTGGAGCTCTAGGGGATGCACTGGCACTTTCATACAATTTTTTGTTTTAAGCTTAAGGAGGGGCCTTTAATTTCACATGTCCTCCCTATATAAACAGCGTATCTAACACCCTCCATGACTTAGAGTTGTAACATACTCTATAAAATGCTATGGACCTTTTCTTTTTTCTTTTTTCAATTTTATTCAATTTATTTAAACTAAAACAAAAACAGTTTACTTATTTCTCCCACCTGCCCCGACCTCCACCTCTTACAGTCATCAACCTATTCTCTGTATCTGTGGTCGTGGTTGCAGTTGCTGCTGTTCTTTTATTCCACATATAAGAGAGACTATACAATATTCATCTATCTCTGTCTGACTTATCTCACTAGGCATAATCCCTCGAGATCAATCCACGTTGTCATAAATGGCAAGATTTCATTCTTTTTATGCTAAGTAATAACCCAGGATATATTATATATGCATATACTTTCTTTGGATGGCAAGATTTCATTCTTGTTTATGCTAAGTAACATTTCAAGATATATTATATATATATGCATATACATGGATAACAAGTTTATGAGATTATATATCACAAATTTTTTATCCATTCATCTATTAATGGACACTTTGGTTATTTCCATATCTTGCATACAATTATTGTATATAATGTTGTAATAAAAATAGAGGAGTGCATACTTTTTCTAATTAGTGTCTTCATTTTCGTTAGATAAATACCCAGAAATGAAACTTCTGGGTCATATGGTACTTCTATTTTTAATTTTTTGAGAAACCAGCATAGTCTTTTCCATAGTGGTTGTAACGACTTACATTACCACCAACAGTACACAAGGATTTCCTTTTCTCCACATCCTCACCAACATTTGTTAGTTCTTGTCTTTTTGATATCAGCCACTCTAACAGGTGTGAGGTGATATCTCATTGTGGTTTTGATGCATTCCCTGATGGTTAATGATGTTTAGCACCCTCTCATGTCCCTGTTGGCCATTTGTAGATCTTCTTTAGGAAAAAATCTATTTAGATCATCTGCTCATTTTTAAATTGGATTGTTTGTGCTTTTAGCTATCCAGTTATATGAGTTTATTGGTATACTTTGGATAGTAGCCCCTTTTAGATATATGATTTGCAATTATTTTCTCCCATTCAGTAAGATTTTTTTCTAATTTTTTTTTGGTTTTGAAAACAGAGAGACAGCATGAATTGGGCAGAGGCAGAGAGAGAAGGAGAAAGAGACTCCCAAGCAGGCTCTTTGATGTC
>NC_043706.1:101208469-101211181 GCF_006229205.1 Suricata suricatta
AAATATATATTTTTGGCCTTTGTCTTCATTTTTGGCACAAATCTTCTAAAACCCTTGTAATTTCTTAAGTGATTAGAGTGATACAGATGTCTTTTGTTGTATTAATGAGGTGAATTTTGGACCTCACCTAAGGACGGGGGGATAGTTGCAAGAAGAACCAATCATGATTAGAGCGTTGGAACTTTCGGCCTCACCCCCTGATCTCTGAAAAAAAGAGAGGGATTTCAGGTTGAGTTCAATCACCAATAACCAGCGATTTAGTGAAACATGACTACATAATGACACTTTCATAAGGACTCAAAAGAACAGGGATCATAGAGCTTCTGGATGTATGAACACATGGAGATTTGGGAAGAGTGGGTGCTGGGAGAGAACATGGAAGCTCCTTGTCCTTTCTTCATAATTTGCATGCTTCTCTTCCATTTGGCTGTTCCTGAGATCTGCCTTTTTATAATAAACCAGTAATCTAGTAAGTATAATATCTCCCTGAGTTCTGTGAGTCAATCTAGCAAATTAATTGAACCTCCACCCTATATAGCCAGTCAGTCAGAAACACAGGTGACAACCTGAACTTGCAAGTGGCATCTAAAGTGGGAGAAGGGGTGGTCTTGTAGGACTGAGCTCTTAACCTTTGTGATACAATGCCATCTTCAGGTATTAATTAAGTTGAACTATAAGACACCCACCTGGTATCAGAGAATTACTTGGTGATGTTGGGAAATCCCCCTCTACACATTGGAATTGGTGATCAGAATCATCAGGTTCTTAATAGCATATAAGAACGTAATGGAGTCTTGAAATCAAAAGGCTTGAAGACCAGTAGTATAGGGCATAGTTTTATAACTTAACTAAACTAAGAGAATGAACCAAAAATAGATGAAAAAAGAAAATAACTTAATGCCATGTGACCAAGTGTTAGTCAGTGTGCTATCAACTCAAAGTGAAGAGTTTAATAAAAAAGGAGGATGGAGAGGAAATGGCAAAAATAATTGGGAGGAAAGATTATATTGAAAATAATTTACTAACCAGTTTATCATGGACCCGGACTGATCTGGTGGACTCCAGTTCATTAGCCATGGTTGTGAGGGCTTATACAGCAGGGCCCCATGGGAAAACCTGATTTTCAGAATGTGGTAAAGAGGGGGGAGAAGTTCCTGTAATGGAGAAGCAGCAAGAGCAATGGCATTAGGGAAGAGTCAGTGCCAAGCATGTGGGGATTAGTAAAAAAAAAAAAAAAAATGGTCCTGACTGCAGGGAAAGGCATATACTGACAAGGGAGAACAGAAAATAGGCTTTCACTAACAGAGTTGGTATATGCACAGGCAGAACAGGCCATATTCCATGATGATATTGTCTTCATTCTGTCCACTGGAATTTCTACAAATAAGAGGCTCAGTGGGTTACCATTATTAGCTTCTTTGAGCATCAATTCCCTGAGCTAAATCATGGATATAAATTCACTGCAAAGAGTGAGGTTTATTTATTTTTTTAAGTAGTTTATTGTCAAACTAGTTTCCATACAACACCCAGTGCTCTTCCCCACAAGTGCCCTCCTCCATCACCACCACCTCTTTTCCCTTCTCCCCCTTCAACCCTCAGTTCGTTTTCAGTATTCAGTAGTCTCTCAGGTTTTGCATCCCTCTCTCTCCCCAACTCTCTTTCCCTCTTCCCCTACCCTTGAACCTCCATTAGGTTTCTCCTGTTCTCCTGTTAGACCTATGAGTGCAAACATATGGTATCTGTCCTTCTCTGCCTGACTTATTTCGCTTAGCCTGACACTCTCAAAGTCCATCCACTTTCCTACAAATGGTCATATTTTATTCTTTCTCATTGACATGTAATACTCCATTGTGTGTGTGTGTGTGTATATATATATATATATCACATCTTCTTGATCCACTCATCAGGTGATGAACATTTAGGCTTTTTCCATGTTTGGGCTATTGTTGACAGTGCTGATATGAACATTGGGGTACACCTCAGCTGCAGCAATTTCCTACTTGACACATTCCCAAACGCAAGGGAAATGAAAGCAAAACTGAACTCTTGGGACCTCATCAAGATAAAAAGCTTCTGCACTGCAAAGGAAACAATCAAGAAAACTAATAGGCAACTGACAGAATGGGAAAAGATAGTTGCAAATGACATATCAGATAAAGGGCTAGTATCTGAAATCTACAAGGAACTCACCAAACTCCACACCCAAAAAACAAATAACCCAGTCCCAATGAAGAAATGGGCAGAAGACATAAACAGACACTTCTCCAAAGAGGACATTCAGATGGCCTACAGGCACATGAAACGATGCTCAACATCACGCATCATCAGGGAAACACAAATCAAAACCACACTGAAATACTACCACACACCAGTCAGAGTGGCTAAAATGAACAAATCAAGAGACTATAGATGCTGGGGTGAGTGTGGAGAGGCGGGCACCCTCCTACACTGTTGGTGGGAATGTAAACTGGTACAGCCGCTCTGGAAAACAGTGTGGAGGTTCATCAAAAAACTACCTATAGAACTGCCTTATGACCCAGCAATAGCACTGCTAGGGACCTACCCAAGGGATACAGAAGTGCTGATGCATAAAAGTGAGGTTTAAATAAGACAACTGATAACAGAAGATCTTTGGGAAAACTCTAAAACCCTGGTCACTTCCTGAATAAAATTCCCCTTTTGAAATAAAAAGCACATATTTTTAGGTAAGAG